>NC_029775.3:9502103-9523413 GCF_000817695.3 Arachis duranensis
AACTCACTCCCAACTTTCATCTCTGCACAAATTCGTACCTAAACATAACCTCCACCAATGGCAGAGAAATCATCTTCACCTTTTCTCTCTTTTTTTGTTGCAACTTGTCTTCTACTTCTAAATCTTTCTCTTTCTGTTTCTGCGGCAGCACCATCTCCTTCATCATCATCATCTACACTCTATCCCACTTTCCTTCACTGTCTCACACAGCAAACAAACTCCTCATCAACTCAACTCTCCAACATAGTCTTCGACAGATCCAACGCTTCCTTCTCCACGGTTCTCCAAAACTACATCCGCAACGCGCGTTTGAACACGTCATCAACGCCTAAGCCATTGATCATCGTCACTCCCCTTCAAGAATCCCACGTTCAAGCCGCAGTTATCTGCGCCAAGAGCATTCCTATCCAAATCAAGATCAGAAGCGGCGGTCATGACTACGAAGGAATCTCGTATATCTCTGATGAGCCATTCATCATCCTCGACATGTTCAATCTCAGAACAGTCACCGTCGATATAGCTTCAGAAACTGCCGTCGTTCAAGCCGGTGCCACGCTCGGTGAGCTTTACTATAACATATGGAAGAACAGCAAGATCCATGGCTTCCCTGCCGGAGTGTGCCCCACCGTTGGTGTCGGTGGACACCTCAGCGGCGGAGGCTACGGCGCCATGCTCAGGAAATACGGTTTATCTGTCGACAACGTAATCGACGCACAAATTGTCGATGTTAAGGGAAGAATACTCGATAGAAAATCCATGGGGGAGGATCTATTTTGGGCGATTAGAGGTGGTGGAGGAGCCAGCTTCGGCGTCGTTTTGTCGTACACTATAAAGTTAGTTACGGTTCCGGAGGTTGTAACCGTTTTTCAGGTTGAAAGATATTACGAAGAGAATTCAACTGATTTAGTTCTTCAGTGGCAACAAGTTGCTCCAACCACCGATGAGAGACTTTTCATGAGGCTGCTTCTGCAGCCTGTAACCTCCAAGATCGTTAAGAAAACGAAATCCGTTAGAGCAACCGTTATAGCGCTTTTTCTTGGCGGTGCCGACGAGGTAGTTTCGATTCTGAGCAAGGAATTCCCTGTTCTTCGACTCAAGAAAGAGAACTGCACAGAAATGAGTTGGATTGAATCTGTGATTTGGTACAACGACGACGCCGATTACAACAACGGCGCTAAGCCGGAGATTCTTCTCCAAAGAGATCTCAATTCTGCGAGTTTCCTCAAGAGGAAATCCGATTACGTTCAGACTCCAATTTCCAGAGACGGATTGGAATGGATCTTTAAAAGAATGGTGCAGTTGGGAAAAGTTGGGTTCGTGTTCAATCCTTACGGAGGGAAGATGGCTGAGATCCCGGCGGACGCGACGCCGTTCCCTCACCGTGCCGGAAACTTGTTCAAGGTTCAATATTCTGTGAACTGGGATGATCCGTCGGCCGGTGCGGCAGTGAATTTCACGAATCAGGCTAAGAGGCTTTACAGTTACATGACGCCGTTTGTGTCAAAGAATCCAAGAAGTGCGTACTTGAATTACAGAGACCTTGACATTGGCATCAATTCATTTGATGCGCATAGCTTTCAGGAAGGCGAGGTTTATGGCTCCAAGTACTTCAATGGCAACTTTGATAGGCTCGTCAAGATTAAGACTGCTGTTGATCCTGACAACTTCTTCAGGAATGAACAGAGTATTCCAATTCTTCCAAGCAACACCAACGCCTAATCAGTTACAGACTCATCATCATGTTATATTGTTGGACCCTAGAATTATTAATAATTAGCTCGTGAATATTTAAAATAATTTGTTGTTTATGTATGCTTGGCCTATATATATGTCGTCGTTTTTGTAATTTATTCCTTTTTGGGTAGGAAGACAGTAAACAAAGAAAAGACAGACACACAAAGGCCTTTATTTATTGGTTCGTTTTAGTGTCTAATAGGAATCATATTTATATGAGAAAGGATACTTACATAATTTTTTAAACATCTTCTCTACATTATAAAAAAGGGCCAATTCTATGGTACCTGTAATTTTGGTGTCGAAATTGTCGAAATTATTTTCTATGGTAAGTTTTAAATATTAAAAAATTGTTTATTTTTATATTTTTTAATTTAAATATTAAATTTTATCTCATTTTAATAAGTTAGACAAATATATATAGACACCATAATATGCACCTATAAAAAAAAGGTAGTTACTCTAATAAAATTTTTTTCATTATTATTGTATGAAGATAAATAGTACGGTTTAATTTTTATATATTATAAAAATATTATTTTTATTTAAAATATGACAAAATAAATAAATTATATTTTTTAAACAAAAATTATTATAAAAGATATTTTGACACCTTCATTAAAATAATTACCTATAAAAAAATATACAGAAACTTTTATTGATCATATGGGCAATTGGGCATGTGGTGAATGTGGCAGAGAAATCTGTTAAGTAAGCATTACTTTAATGGAAATTTGATGTGGATATTTGAGGGGTAGTGGGTATTGGCTGAAATATGTGTGATATTGTTTTGTAATTGGTGTGGAAGCGTGACAGCCGCGGAGCTCTCAGCTTTCCAAATGCTAACTAAATCTTGTGACCCTTATTTTATCTCTTGTCGGTTGGTGTCTGACCTACGTTCCTCTCATTTATTTTTGGTTATACTAATTACTGACGTAAAAAGTGCTAATTAAAATTTTAAGTTGATCTAAAATTATAAACGGTAATGTTAAAAAAATAATTTAAATTTATCTTAATAATTAATAAATATTAAATAAAATAAATTTTAATTTTTTAGTTAATTTTTTTGTTATTAAATATTATAAATATATTTTATTTAACCACAAAAGATATTCTAAAAAATTTGAAACGTAATCAAAACAATTAAATATTTTATATATTCTTAAAAGGTTTTAAAAATTTAGATTCGGATATAATTTTTTATAAATAGAAAATGACAAGATGATATTTTTAATTATTTTGGTTTTATTTTTTTATTTTTTTAAAAATATTTTTATCATTTTAATATTTTTAAAGGTAATTTTATCAATTTTTTTTTGTGATCTATGGGAGATTAAGTACTCCATCAAAAAGAAAGAAAGGAAACACAAAGCAAATAGCCAAATAGGAAAAAAAACAAAAAGAAAAACTAAGACCTTCTAATTCTAAAGGTTCCTAAACTTTCATCGAACAGGGCATAGCTAATGTCTGGAGGGACATTATCAAAAAGGTGTAAACCAAGGTCCAGGTCTTGACTCTTTTTGGCAAGGAGATCTGCCACCGTATTTACTTCACGAAAGGCATGGCTCCAAGTGATATGATGAAAGCGTGTAGCAAGGTTTTGGATGTCTTAGGTGCACATGAATGTGCTGGGGACAACCATGATTTATGAACTTGATAGCAGCAGCAGAGTTAGACTCCACAACCAGGTGTTGATAGCCGTTTCTAGTGGCAATATGCATCCCGTGAATGATTGCCCAAAGTTCCGCGTACATGATTGAGCAGTTGCTCAAGTTGCAGGAGTATCCTTTCAAAAATCTTTCCGCCGAGTCTCTGAACACTCCCCCACAAGCGGCATTGCTTCTATTAGAGAACCAGAATCCATCAACATTCAGCTTGATATCTTCACCATTAGGACGAGACCATCCTACAAGACAGACGTTAGCAGCTTGTATGCTTCTCGGATTGAGGTCCTTATTTGAAGTGAGGTTCTGAACTAACCACTCATTGAGGTCTGTGCTAACGAAAGAGCTATTGCCATTGGGGGGATTAAGCGTGTGCCATATACTCTTTGCATAGTAACAATCTCTCAAGACATGAATGGTAGATTCTTTCTGGTTTCGGCATTGAGGGCAGGCATCATCAGCGGTCAAGTGTCGTCGTCTTCTTTCCAAGTTTGTGAGGATGGCATTATGAGCTACTTGCCAGAGGAAGGTTCTGACACGTTCTGGTCCTTGCCAGTGCCACACTAACTGAAAAATCATGTTGGGAGAGTCGGGGACCTCCATGAGGAATTGATAAGCTGACTTTGTACTGAAGGATCCATCCGGGGAATGACGCCAGGCAATACAATCAGCTCCCTTCCACGGCGATGAGGGAGAAATAGCAACAATCTTGTTGATAATGTCCTCTGGCAGCATACCCCGAAGCTTCCCAACGTCCCATTGCCCTGAAACAGTAAGAAAGTCCATCACCATTTCGGAATCATTGACATTACTACTTACCTGGCTTGTGCTCTCGCTTTGCCGTCCTACGCCTAGAACCCAGCAATGCTTCCAGAAGCGGATTTGGGAGCCGTCTCTAATTCTCCAAATGGAACTTTGTTGAACATTGTCCCACGCAGAACAAATACCCTTCCAAAGATTTGAGATACTACGCTTCCTTTCCACCTTAGGAATGAGATCTGTACTGCTGTAATATTTAGACCTGAGGACTCTAACCCATAGAGCATCCCTCCTTTCTATAAGCCCCCAACTGGCCTTCATCATAAAGGCTTGATTCATTTGGCTTGCATGCCTAACGCCTAGTCCTCCAAACTTTTTTGGCGTACAGACTGTCCTCCAATTAAGCAGGTGGATCTTCTTTGTTTGTTCTGTGTCTCCCCAGAGGAAGTTCCTGCAAACACGGTTAATAGTATTATAGGTAGCAGCAGACAAAATAGCAAATTACATTTGATATAAAGGAATTGATGATAGGACAGATTTCACCAGAGTTACTCTCCTAGCAAGAGACAGTGAGGAGGCTTTCCAAGAGTTTAGGCTGGCATGGAGTTTATTGATAATGCCCTCTAAAGTATGTTTAGACACTTTAGAGTGCAGAATTGGGACGCCCAGGTATTTCCCTAAGTCGTCAGTTCTGGCAAATTGCAAGGCATCACTCACTTCAGTTCGAACATTGTGTCCCACATTCTTAGAGAAGAAGACCCTAGTTTTTTTTGCTAACCCTCTGACCGGAGCTCTCGCAGAAAGCCTCAAGGCACTTATTAATAATATTAGCTTGATCCATATTGGCTTCAGCGAAAAGGATAATATCATCTGCAAAACACAGGTGCGAGATAGGGGGCCATCCTTCTTGAGGAGTATTGGTTTCCAGAAGCCATGTTCCACTGCTGTATTGATGAGTTGGGACAATCTCTCGATGCAGAGCACAAAAATGTATGGGGAGATAGGGTCTCCTTGTCTAATTCCTCCTTGTCTAATCCTTGTTGTCAAGATATAGGAGAGGATGAGATTGATAAAGGCCTGGGGAAACCCAATATCGACGAGGGTGTCCTTGATAAAATCCCATTTTCTCCAGGTCAATCTTGATGGCAATCCACCCTTTCTTCCCTTTCTTCTGTCCATAGAATGAATGACCTCTTGCGTGATGATAATGTTGTCGAAACTGTCTTCCGGGAACAAAGCTGCACTGGTTCAGCATAACTAACTTATCCATAACTCTGCATAGTCGATTAGCGAGAATTTTTGTTACCGCCTTATAGGAGACATTGCAGAGGCTGATGGGCCTTAACTGTTTTAGATGAGAAACAGGTTCAGTCTTGGGAATGAGAGTAATTAGGGTCTCGTTGATCTCAGAGATCTTCTTTGGGTCCTGGAAAATGTTTCTGATGAGATCGCAGACATCCATACCCACTTTGGTCCACTGGCTCTGGTAGAAGATGGCTTGAAGCCCATCTCTGCCAGGCGCCTTCCAGCTACCAATTCCAAAAATAGCGTCCTTCACTTCCTCATTTGTCACCATCTATCCCATGGAGTTATTCTCTAGGCTGCTCAAGGGGGGAAACATGTTTTGGAGGATAAACGGGGTGTGGTTAGGGCTGTCCGTATAGAGGTTTATAAAGAAAGTAGTGGCCATACTCTCTAGGGTCGCCTTATCAATTACCCAGTCACCATTATCATTTTGAAGGTTGGAAATCTTGTTTCTGCATCTTCTAATCATCGTCGAGCCGTGGAAATACTTAGTGTTTCAATCTCCAAACTCAAGCCATTTGTACCTTGCTTTTTGGAACCAGAGGATTTCTTCTTGGATGAGAATGCGTTCGTACTCCAGCCACAAATCCTTTTGAAGTTTATCCAGGAAGGGATTATGCGAGTATCCCAACCTATTTGCAATCCCTTGAAGCCTTCTGAGGATTCTCTGCTTCCATTTGAATATGTTACCAAACACCGAATTATTCCAGTCCTTGAGCTTGTCTTTCAGATTGGATATACCCTCAGTCTAGGACACATGAACATTCCAAGAAGCATCAACGAAATTTCTGAAGTCAGGATGGGTTATCCAGGCTGCAAGAAAATGGAAAGGCCTTCTGCCTCTATTCTGAGCCATAGCGTTGGAGAGTTGTAAACAAATCAGGGAGTGATCGGATTTAAGCATGGGTAAGTGTTTAACATAAGCCTCAGGGAAGGCAATTTTCCATTCCACATTGCACAGCCCCCTGTCCAACCTTTCCGCAAGATTACCTCTTTTCCAAGTGAATGGCCATCCAGAGTAGCCCAGGTCAATTAAGCCACTCGTCGAGACACATTCTTGAAAATCCTTGCAAGCATTCTGGTGGTTGTTAATCGCCCCTCCACGCTTTTCATGACTATGCAGCAGGGCATTGAAGTCACCCAAAAAGCACCAAGGGAGATTGACATTACTTGCATATACTTTAATGAAGGACCACATAGTTCTTCTAGTAACCCTTTGGGGCTACCATAAACTGCTGTGATAAGCCAAGGGGTTGAATTATTACCCGCGCTAGAGACTCTGAGATGAATATACTGTTTATCGTGCTCTAGGACGTCCACTCTCCAAACCGAGGAATCCCACAGGAACTAAATGCCTCCAGCACAACCCTCAGCTTCCACAACAAAAGCCTTATCAAACCATATCTTATCCCTAATCTGCTTACCTCACGTACCACTGATGTAGGTTTCTAAAAGAAAAAACAGATTTGCCCCATACTCCTGGCGAAAGTCTCGAATAATCGACGAGAAGGCTTTATTGCCGACCCCCTGCAATTCCAACTAATGATGTTCATCATTGCAAAACCAAGGGAGAGAGAACCCACCAGAGGTCAGCATCACTTTTGGGCACGAGCCCATGATTTCGGATCGACTTGATCCCTGGCCGACGAATCTTCCTTTCAGCCCCTGTCTCTAGCTTCCACCATGGTAATCTCCGCTTGCATCCCTAGGCTACCCCTAGGATCGGGGGCCCCCAATCGTGTTCTTGGCGGCTTTGTGTTATCCTCTGAACTGAACAAAATGTTGTCGCGGACTGCATGTGGGTGCAGGTTCATACGGGCATCCTTCAACGACTTGAAAGCTTCCCATTGGTCTTTCTCCATTCTCCTTATGTATTCCTTGACAACCATCTCCATACCTTCCAAATCTGGATCCTTGTCTTTTCCTTTCATGGCTCTCGACGGTGTTTCCACACCCTTAGGGGTAGCTAGTGCACTTTCTGAATTCTTTGCCTTGTTTCTGTTTTGGTTTGGAATCCCACCCTGCTCTAGTAAGGCCCTGGGTGTAGACACAGGTTTCTTCAGGGTTTGAGGGTTTTTGCCTGCACCCGTTTTGGGAATCTGTTTTAGAGATTGGGTCCTAGCCATTACCTCTTGGGCCTTGGGTTGCTAAGGCCCTATCTGCCCTACATCCTCTTGGTCCTTATCCAAACCTTCCATAATATCTTGTACGTTCCCCAAATTTTCCTCATGCAAAATATCAAAGCGAGATCCTTGCCCAGAATCTTTCCCTTTTGAAGACCCGTCCTTTCTAGAATTGTAGCTAGGAATCGGCATTTGATTGGCCTGAGATTTCTTGTGTTATGATTGAGCTTTCCTTTGGTCAGCATATCTTTTAACCAGCATCCATGGCCCGAAATTAGCGTTGGATTGACCATTAATGTGATTTGGCTGATTTTGTGGGGACTCAGACTTTTCATTCTGGTCACCCTCCCTCCCAACCGGTTCTTCCACCGGAGTAGTATCTCTGGTGCTAGTGTCTTTCATCGGGTTGTCGCTAGATGTGAGGTTCTCCATACATTGCTTTGATCTATGGCCATACTTGCCACATGAAAATCATATTTGGTGCAAACCTTCATACTCTAGGTGGAGTTCACACCCAAGAACCGAGATTCGGAGTACTAGTTATTTAGCCAAGTCAATTTCAACACAAATACGGGCAAACTTCCCCCTCGAGTGAATTGAGGTGGTTCGATCAACTTTTAGCATATGACCAATAGCAGATCCTACCCTCCAAAGAAACCGGTAGTTATAGAGCTCAATCGGAAGATTCGTGATCCAGATCCAGGCAGCAATTTTTCTCACTTCTGTGGAACCTGATAGGAAGAACGGTCTCCATCTCTGAACAATGAGCTAGTGGCCAGTGATCATCCAGGGCCCTTCCATAAGCACATGTGTGTAGTCTTCCTCGTCTGAAAAATGAACCAAAAAATAGTCACGGTTCATATCAATAACATGAACTTAACCTTTGTTTTCCCAATCTCGACGGAGACGTTGTTCCATGAACGTGAAAGTAACACGTTTTCCCAACACCTTGACCACAAGAATATTTTTCCATGGTCTGCACCACTCTTCAAACTCCTCTTTTGACATTGGAATCGTAGGGCAAGGGTTGAAAGATTTCTCAACATTCCCCCATCCTCAACATCTTGATACCACTTGTCTTCAGGGTTAGGCTCATGATCATCCATGTTAAACGGCTCTTCCTGGTCGCTTTCAAGGCCAGGACTGGTCAGTAGAGTATCCTTGTATGAGCTTTTCGCGAACAGTTGATTTAGATCCACCTTTCCTTGCGTCTTCACTTATTTCGTACTTCGCTATACTAGGTCGTCTTCTTCAGTGGAAACCCTAACAGAGCGCTGTTTCGTATCCATTAATCTGATTAATCTATTTTATCAATTTAATTAACCTTATTTTTTTTGCTTCTATTTGGTCATTATTTTATCCACTGACGTGTTACTTCATAATAGATATCATATAATGTTTGATTACACATACACTACAGCACCTTTGATTTGCATTGAGAGTATCCGTTTTCTAAAAAAAAAAATGGTCCAATAATAGATAATCAAGTTGAAAGATTTTTTCTTGTAAGAAATTGGATTCATTAATGAAAATAAATGGTTTAAAATGGACTACAGACAAGGATAAAAATGGATAGATCCATAAAAAATCTAATACATATCTTATTGTAAAAAAAAAAAAGAAAAGGTGAGACTTTCAAATTCTTCGACGTTTTTCCATAGCCTTCCGAACTGCTACCAAGACTTCAGATGGAGAGATTTGATGACCTTTAAAGATGAGAATGTTTCAGGCTTTTCAAATCTGTCAGGTAATATTTGTTGCGAGTTCTCTTTTTTTTAGTTGCTTTATTTCTTCTCAATTCATTTTCCAGTCTCATCCACCATTTCTAGGTTTCTTCTTGCTAGTCTGGTGTTGACAGATTTGCTGTTTGCTAAACATCCTTCGATTCTGTGTACTTCTAGAAACAATGAAAGGTTAATTCCTCAACTTCGTTGCACCATCGGCAGATTAGGTTTACTGATTGAATTTAGGATTGGATTCCATGACCTGTATGTTGAGGATCACTGTAGCAATTTCTAGGCTGAAGATTGATTGAATTAGTGATTGATTTCATGACCTGGTAGGTATAATTAGGTCCAAAACTCTCTCTGGTCTTTCTTCTGTATGTTGTGAGAGATTAGGAGTGATAGCTACATAGTCTTTGACCCATGAATCCTCCCTAATTTGAATAGATAGACCTCCACCCACTTTTCCAGAAAATTCCTTTCTTTAAGACTTTCATTCTTTCCATTATGCTATGCCAACTCCAGGAAGGATTTGTACCTGTTTCTGCTCTTAGGAAACTAGAATTCCAATAATACTTACTTTGGTAAACTTTACTGATAAGAGAGTTTGGCCTGGAGAGTAGACGCCATCCTTACTTTACTAGCATTGCCAGATTAAAGACTTTAAGGCCGTCTTTGAAGTTTAGTCCTCCTTGATTCTTTAGTCTGCAAGTAATTCTCCAACCAATCCAGTGCATTCTCTGTTCAGACTCCTTTTGTCCCCACAAAAATTATAAAATGGCTCTTTGAATTTCTTCAAGGAGAGTTTTTGGTAGTTTAAAACAGCTTAGAGTGTAAATAGAAATCATCATAGCTACAACCTTAATTAACACTTCTCTGTAGGGGTGTGTATGGTCCGGTCTAGCACGAATCCGGCTTCACCCGAGCTGTGTATATATGTTTTAAATTTATTTCAATATTATGTTATATTAAGGGATAGGTATTGTTTTGGTCCCTAACGTTGAGGGCCAGAAGCGAAATCGTCTCCAACGTAATTTTTTATTTAGAATCGTCCTTAACGTTTTATTTCGTATTAAAATCGTCCTTTTAACTTTTTTTGAACAAAAATACCCTCCACCACCACCGATACCTTTACCTCTACCACCACCAGCACCTTTACCACCACCACCAAGAATAACAACATCAATGAAATCAACACAAATTTAATAAATCAAGGAATTAGAAATTCAACAAATCAACAATTCAACACAAATTCAACAACCAAATCAACACACAACAATAATAAAATTAGAAAATAACAAATCAAAATCAGAATTAAAAGTAGAAGCAGAAGCAGTCACAAAAGCACAAGAAGCAGAAGCAGAAAGCAGAGGCCAAAGTAAGGAGCAAAAGCCAAAGCAAGAAGCAGAAGCCAAAGCAAGCAGCAAAAGCGGAAGCAGAAACAGAGGTCGAAGCAGAAACAGGGAGGAGCAGCGGCGAGGCGACGAAAACGCGGCGGGGAGGAGCAGCGAGAACGCGACAGGGAGGAGTGGCAAGAACGCGGTGGGCAGCGAGAACGGGGCAGGGAGGAGCGGCGGTGCAGAAGCAGAAGCTCTCTCCCTGGCTCGCAATGGTGACAACGACAGTAGCTCCAAGCTTCGCCGGCATCGTCCCCCTTCCCCTTTCCCCTCTCCCTTTCCCCTTTTCCTTCCCCCTTCCCTCGCGTCCTTTCCCCTTTTTCCTTCTCCCCTGCCCCCTCGCGTCGTTTTCGTTTTTTTTATTTTATAATTTTTTATTAATAGGGGTGATTTAGTAATAAAATAAAAAAATTTATTAAAAAGGACGATTTTAATACGAAATAAAATGTTACGAACGATTCTAAATAAAAATTACATCAGGGATGATTTTGATTCTGACCCTCAACGTCAGGGACCAACACAATACGAATGATTTTGATTCTTATCCCTTATATTAATTATAAGCTTATTTTTTATTTTTAATCACACTTGTTGAATTGGAAAATAGATAAAATTAGAATTTATGGACAAATTCAAGTTCAAATATGGATATCAACTTTTCGGTAACAAGTTTCTTCCTTATAAATAAGTGCATCATAAATAAGGTTTTTTATAAATAAATTTCTTTATAAATTATTGTTAAAGCTTAAAAGACCCAGTTTTCACCCGGTTTGGACTCGGTATAGTTGTGGCCTGAAAATATTGAGGTTTCATCGGGTTTAGAATCGGGTTAGGGTCTAAAAAATAGACCCGGTGTATATTTAGGGTTGGGTCTGAGTCAAGACAAACCCGGTTTCACCTGACCCATGAACACCCCTACTTCTCTGTCACTAGTAGATAAAAGAGCTTGTTTCCAATGATGCAATTTCTGAATCACCCTATCCTTAATGTAGTTGAAAGTAGCCTTCTTGGATCTCTGAATCACTGCTGGGAGGCCCAGATATTTGTTCTAATTTTCAATGTGTGGTACCAAAAGAATTTGAGCTAGCTGGTCGTGAATGTGAACTAGGATATTTTTGCTGAAGAAGGCAAATGGCTTATCAAGATTAACCTTTTTCCCACTTATTTCCTCATAAACCTGTAAAATCCGAAGCAAGTTTTGTCATTTTTCCTCACTTGCTTTGCTAAAAATTATTGAATTATATGCGAAAAATAAATGGTTGATTCTAAGACACCTCTAATTGAGTCTCAACTCGGATATTTTCAGTCTCTATTCTCCTCTGTGGAGCAAATGGGAGAGTCTTTTTGCACAAAATAGAAATAGATAGGGGGATATAGAGTCACCTTGTCGTAACCCTTTACGTGGCTTGATAAAACTATGAAGTTGACCTTCCACACTAACAGAATAAGAAACTGTTGTTATAAGTTCCTTTATCCTAACCATCCATTTTTCACAAAATCTTAATTTCTGCATTATATTCCACAAAAAACTCCATTCAACCCGATCATAAGCCTTGCTCATATCTAATTTCAATGCCATATCATAATCTCTATAATTCTTATTTTTCAAAAAGTGCATATATTCATGAGCAATTAACATGTTATCACTAATAAACCTACCTTTGATAAAAGCACTCTAGGGGATCATTTATAATTCTGTTCATCACAGTTTGTAGTCTATGAACTAGAATTTTTTTTCGTAAAAAATAGTGCTTAAGCTTATAGGGCGAACGTGCTTCATAGATTTAATATTCAGTACTTTTAGAATAAGACAAATATGTGTGTGATTGAAGACTTTAAGAATTTTACCTCCAAAAAAACTCTTTACTGTCTGAACCACATCACCTTTGATATTCTCCTAAAAAAATTAAAAAAATCTGGCTGTATAACCATCTTCCCTCAGAGAGGAGAAGGGGTTGATGGAATAAACTGCTGTTTTATTTCTGTTTCAGTAACTGGCCAAATCAGGAACCTATTTGTGGCTGCATTTATCTTGTTCGGTATACCTTGCAACTCGACTTCTAGGTTTCTAGGTTGGCTAGTCGCAAAAAGATCTTCAAAGTATTTTTGCACTATTGGTGTCATATCCTCCAGATCATTAGCAACTCCACCCTCTTCATCCTCCAACTCCACTAACTTATTTTTCCTATTCCTGACTTAGAATTTGGAATGAAAAAATTTAGTGTTCTTGTCTCCCATTTAAACTACTGCACTCTTGATTTTTCTCTCCAATACCGTTGCTCCTGTTCCAATGCCTCTTCTAGTTCTGCTTCCCATATTTGAATACTACTTCCATTTACCTCGGAATATCTTTATTGGATTCTTAAACAAGCTGATCCTTAAGGTGATGAATATTGGTTTGTGAGTTAGACGAAGAGGTTCTTTGCCATTCAACAATCTTATGCCTGCAATGTTTTAATTTCCCAACCAGCTTGTACATTAGTGAGCCTTGAATGTCAACCTTCCAAGACCTTTTGATAAGATTAATAACCTCTTCATTCTCACACCAGGATTCCTGAAACCTGAAACGACGCTTCTCTCTCCTTTCCTCCATCCCCGAACTGAGAAGTAACGGTCTATGATCAGAACCTGTGTCCTCTAGATGCTTCGCAACAGTTGCTGAAAATTCAATTCGCCAGCTATTTGTAGCTAAGATTCTGTCCAGTCTTTCTCTAATAAAGTTTCTTTCGAATTGTCTATTGCTCCATGTGAATTTATCACCCTCATATCCCATGTCTACTAACCTCCTGGAATTAATAAAATCATTGAACTGCTGGATAGAAGTTGCGGTCTTAATTCGGCCACCTTCTTTTTTATGATTAGAACGGATTGCATTATAATCACTCATCACTATAATACTCTCACCCCCTCTCTCCAGAACTTCCAGAACTTTATTAAATTGTCCTGTCCTTATACCTTTTTCAGTATGCAAGTAAACATCTATCACCTATCATTATAATACTTTACTCTTTTATTCTTTAATTGTATAATGAGTGTTCTTATTCAATTTTTTTTCTTATAGAAGGATCATCTTTTACACAATTATTTATAATAGATTACATCCATAATGTTCTATTCTAAATTATTTTCGTCGATCCAAATGCTAATTATATTAGAATCTGATAAGTTACGTCTATTTAATTTGGACATGTATTACTTAATATTTTATTTTATTTTTTACTATTTATGAGTTTTTTTTGTATCAAATTTAAACAAAATCAAGTAACTAAGTTAAAAATACCGTTATTTTAATAGTATGCCATATAATTTTAATATTCTTTTATGCTATCAATACATAAAAATTAAATTTTTTAAAATAATAATAATATTTTTTTGCCAATAATACTAAATATATGTAAACAAGTAATACTTTAAATATATATTTTAGGGCAAATGACCTCAGTAAACCAAATGGATTTCAATATATCCTGAATGTTCCAAACTAAAAAATACAACATCAAAGTTTTAAACTACATTTCTATATAAATCGAATTCAGTAAAACACGTAGTAAAATACGTAGTAAATCGAATCAAATTAATTCGAATTAATTGAAAAAGAACTTGAATGAAAATCGAAGCTAGTCAATTTAAATTACGTGAATAATAAAGAAATATATAAATCGAATTTAGTAAATTTAATTTTTAAATATGCGTAAATCAAAATAACAAGATTCGATTTAGCCAACAGTCTTAGTTTCATCATCAACGTAAATCAAAACCATTTGATTTGATTTAATGGTTTTGTAAATCAAATTTACTTGCGCTTATCCTCCTTCGTATTTATTGTGATTAAGACGACTTATCCTCCTTCGTATTTAATTAATCACACGTAAGTCAAAGATTAACATGCATATAATGTATACTAAACTGAATTTTTTTATTTAAATTAACAAAATATAATATTTATTAAAATATGTAAAATATAAAAAATGATAATTTTACATTTATATTACACATTTTGAATATATAGCATAAAAAGCTCCTAACAATAGAAGTGAAATATAGTGTACTAATATACGATACATTATTAAAAGAAAAAAAAAACTGATTGCACTCGAAATATGTTATAATAGTGTAATTGTACTAAATATGATAAATTTAATATTTAATTTTTGATGTATCTATAATATTTTTACTAAATTAAAATTTTCATTTTTTATTTTTAATATTTTTGAGTTTTTATTATTATAAACTTTTGGTATTTTGTGTACTCCTTATTTTAGAGGTTTTTGATATTCTTGTACTATTAGTACTCATATTTTTAATAAAAATATTATATATACATCAAAAATTAAAAAGAGTATTAAGAGAGTATGTTAAGTGACTAAGTCTTTAACAAGATGGGCATAATATATTTTTATTTCTCTCTTTTATAAAAATATTTCTACAAATTATTAATTTGTTCTTATTAAAATTAAAAAATTTAATATAACTTTATATATTAATAAATGTACGGTTGTTGGGGTACCGGACAGTTCGATGACGGTTTCTGGGTGTGACGGTAGGTTCAGCCTCGATCTGGATCTGGGACGTGAGAAGTGTGAGCAGACGACTCCACGAGCTCTTCGAAAGGTACGGAGGGTGCCACCTGCATGGATACTCCGACGCTCAAGTCAGGAAAGATGCAGGTGGTAGGAAGATTAGGGATGTCGTAACGTACCTTGGGGGAGGGGTAGGACCCTCCCCTTATATACTCTGTCAGTAGAGTGGGCCCCGCAGAAAAAGTTTCCTTCCAGGAAGCATCATTCCCCACAGCTGTCATGCAGCTGTCAGCAGGGGCGCGTGTCCGGGCTGCAAGCCGGGTAACGGTCGCAACCCAACCGCTTAGGTCGGGTCGTCCTTGAGCCGGGTTAGTTAACAGGCCAGTTGCGTTGGACCGTAACAGTGCCCTCTAACGCGCCAGTTAGGGCCGTTGTTGGTGTGTTCTTGTGTTCTCCTTTGTGCGTCGTCGCCTTGTCGGTTGCAAGTGGGTAGGATGCGCCTTTGGCGTGTGTGGACTTCTTCGTTATAAGGGAGCGTCTTTTCTCGCCTCGTTCTTTGCGCCAAAAATTTAATGCTCTTAATGAGTGATTCAAAACTCTGTGAAGAATGACTATTCTACCCCTGTCCTTCGCGCTTCTTAGGTTTGATTATTGTTCAGTTTCTTTTCTCCTTTCTCTTTCACGCTTCATCCTTCCAGATCATAATCATTTCTTCTTCTTCTTCTTTTTCTTCCATTTTCTCCCAAGTTTCTGCTGCGAATCGCTTGTTTAGTCTGAATCTTACCAAGGATTTCCAACCTTCCTCGACCATTTGCATCATCTTGGTAAGTTGCTTTTTCCTTTCTCTTGTTCTTCTAGTTTTGCCATGTAGTTATGCTGTTTATCTTCTGTTTCAATTGTGCACGTTTATTGTACGTTTTGTTGCATGTTTGAATAGTGCCAACATTAGGTAGGCGCATTAGGGTGGTTACCATTTTTTAGGATTTACTTTGGCCATAGATTTATCCCCTGTTTGGTTGTAGACATCAGATAGGCAAACTGTAGTTTCTGGGCCAGCTCCGATCTCCCGGTCTCTTAGACTAACTGAGTGGCGCCCCCACTGTAGGTATGGCCCAACGTCATGTTGCACAGGTTCCCGTCACGAGAGCGCCTTACGACCGGTACGCCTGGGTAACCTCGGACGTGAAAGACTCTCCTAACCAGATGGGCATAGAGGAGCTTACCGAGTTCGGACAAGCTAAGTACTTGTGCGGTGGGACTGACGAGGAATCCAACTATGAGGTTTTCGTCCCCGCCGCTCGCGAGCGGATATATCAACTCAACCTACAGTCCCCCTGGATTGCCGATTGGATTTGATTCTATAAGGCGATGTTCACCCAATTGGGGGTTCGTATTCCCTTTTCCCCTTTTCACATGGTGCTGCTCAATCGATGTGATGTAACTCCGTCTCAGTTGCATCCGAACAGTTGGGCTTCTATCTACTGTTTCGAGATGGTATGTGAGTACCTAGAACTACCGGTCTCCGTTGAAGTTTTTCTTTTCCTCTTCACCCTGACGAACCCCTCTAAAGAGGGAAAGGCCAAAAAGGGGTTTATGTCTGGTCTGCCCAAGGTCGGAGGATCTTCGGATTATTTGAGGATTTATATCATGGATTCATTGACAAAAATTTTAAGGTTCACCCTGTTAGAGGTTGGCATCCCTTTTGGTTGACGTTGGAAGGGGAAAGGCGCATCTCGACCTATTGGAGTTTTGGGGCGGGAGCCAATGCCTTTACCAAGGTTACTTACAAGGGGCTGACTCCCGAGAACAAGAGGGTTGCTGACGTGTTGTTGGCCGTTTTCAGAAAGAATCATGTTAACCCCCACCTCCACATGAGTGATCGGGACGTTGCTAGGAATTATATACGTGAGTAGTTTTTGGCGGTTTTTGTGTGTTTACTATTGTCCTTATTTTTCTTCCCGATTTGACGACTAACAGACTTCGGTGTTTTGCTGCAGTGTCAATGTCTGCTGAGGTAACAGGACTTGATGCTTTGTTCAACACATTCCTTGCTGGTGAAAGCAATGATGAACATCAGGAGGTACCTCTAGAAAATAGCGAGAATTATGATGTGCCTCCCCATAATGCCGTCGAAGTCCAGACTCCCTCCCAACCTTCCCAGGGTGAAGTGATCGGGACAAGCGGTGGTTCGGGTCCTCGACCAGACTTCGAAGAGGATGAGGTAATTATTGTTAACAATCCGAAGAAGAGAAAACCTTCTTCTATCCCCGAGGGAGTCCTGACAGTGACGGAGAAAAACTTCGATGCTGGGAACTTTATCGATTCTCAACTGCTTCCCGGCACGGAGGACTTCTTCCATGGCGGGAATTTCTCTTCGCAGGCGAGGTGGAAGTATTGTACTTTACTCCGTGGAGCCACCATTGCGAGGAAAGCGGAATTCGCCCTAGCGGGGATGCAGTCGTTGCAGAACAGGCTCGAGTCCTCCGTTCAAGCTAATAATAAATACAAGGTTGAAGTTGAGTTGCTTCGGGAGCGACTAGCTAGTGCAGAGGAGAAGGTCAAGACTACCGAAGAGAAGGTCAAAACTGCTGAGGAGAAGGTCAAGACTTCTGATGCTGCCATTTCCTGCCTTACCGAGCGAGAGCTTACCTTGGAGGGCCAGCTCAACGCTACTCAAGGTTGGGTGGCCGAGTTAGAGAAGGAACGCAATAAGGCCTTCTCATTGGCTAAGACTGCTCAGGCCGAAGCCGCTGAATTCAAGAAGAAGTATAAAAAACCGTGAAGCAGGGTAAGAATGCCATCTTGATGACCAAGGGGGCTCTTAAAGCTCAAGTAAAGTTGGTGGCTCCTGACTTCGACACCTCGGCTGTTGGAGTCTTCAAAACCATTAGGGATGGTAAGATTGTTGATATGCCGAAGAAGTAGCTTTGCATCTCTTGTAACTTTTCCTAAACTTTTGAACATTAGTATTCTTAAGGAATATGTTTGCCGCTTGGTCGGCGTGTAACAAATACTTTGTTTCCCGTTTTCTCGGTAGTCATTTTACCTTTATGTTTTCTTACCATTTGCTGGTAATCAGCTAGTCGCTTATACTTGTTTACCGTTTCGCTGGTAATTAGTGAAACAGGGACGTGGCTCGTGTACTCATTTAATTCACTGTTTGTATTACGAGGGTTCCCGGGGTGATTAGTCTCGGGATACCGTGTCGTTCTGACGTTAATTTTTTGGCAAAAAATTTGGTTTGAATCTTAGATACGAAACCAAGAAATTACGACTTATCGATAAACAGTCAATTGAGGAAAATTTAACGACAACCGATAGCATAATAGAATCATGAGGTAATGTCAAACTAAGGGTAATGACAAACATGAAATGGCATAGGTCTTACGAAACAAGTTCGGCCGGTGGAACGGTTGCTCGCCCAGTGTACCTTGGTTGCTAGGAATAGAATCTTCTTAAGTTGCTCGCGTTCCATGTCCTGGGAACTTCCTTCCCGTCCAACCGTTCTAGTTTGTAGGCTCCCTTGTCGAGGACCTCTTTCACTCTGTAAGGGCCTTCCCAATTTGCCACAAGCTTTCCTTCCCCTGAGGTCGGGAGCCCAACGTCGTTTCGTCGTAGGACTAGGTCGCTCTGTTCGAAGTCTCTTCTGAGTACCTTGGCGTTATAGCGTAGGGCCATCCTTTGCTTCAGCCTTGCTTCCATCAAGTGGGCCATCTCTCTAGCCTCGTCTACTAGGTCTTTTTCTACAGCCTCCTCAACTTCCTCCAAGAGTAGTCGCGGGCTCGATTCGCCGATCTCTACGGGTATTATTGTGTCTACCCCGTAGGTTAGACGGAAGGGGATTTCTCCGGTAGACAACTATTGAGTTGTGCAGTAGGACCAGAGGACTGAGGCTAACTCGTCTGCCCACGCTCCTTTCTTATGGTCAAGTCGCTTTTTGAGGCCTTGTAAGATGACCTTGTTTGCAGCCTCGACTTGGCCGTTAGTTTGGGGGTGTTCAACTGACGAGAATCTTTGTTTTATGCCCAAGCCAGCTAGAAACTCTCCAAGCTTTTTGTTAGCAAACTGAGTACCGTTGTCCGATATGACAAACTCTGGGATCCCAAATCTGGTTATCACCTGCCTCCACATGAACTTTCGGCAATTGGCCGAGGATATATTGGCCAGTGGCTCGGCCTCCACCCATTTGGTATAGTAGTCGATAGCAACAATTAGGTATTTCACCTGTCTGGGTCCCATCGGAAAAGGCCCCAACAGGTCGACTCCCCATTGCGAAAATGGCCGGGAAGTCATTAAAAGGCTCAGTTCCGTTGCCGGCGCCTTGTGGAAGTTCGCGTTCTCCTGACACCTCCTGCATCTTTCCACAAATGCTTTGGAGTCTGCCATCATCGAAGGCCAATAGTAGCCAGCCCTGACGAGCTTTCAGGCTAGAGCTCTCCCCCTATGTGGTGACCGCAGCAGCTCTCATGGACTTCGCTTAGCACGTAGTCTGTTTGGTCGAGATGCAGGCACTTCAATAGGGGGTTGGCTAAGCCCTTTCTTAAACATTTAGCCTTGTATTACAGTGTACTTGGCTGCTTCTCTCCTTAACCCTTTTGCCGCTTTGTCGTTGCTAGGGAGTTTACCATTTTCCAATAAATCAGTAATCGAATCCATCCACGAGGGACTTGAACGGGCAAGGTGTAGTGTCACTGCTGGTTCCTTCATCAGGCCTTGAATGAGAGATCAGTTGCCCGTCCCTGGTTTCGTGCTCGCTAGTTTTGATAACAGGTCAGTCCATGTGTTCTTCTCTCTTGGGACGTGCTGTACAGCGACCTCGTCAAATTCCTTGCTTAACCTCTTGACCTGTTCTAGGTACTTTTGCAGTGAATCCTTGGCTTGATATGCCCCATTGACCTGCGATGTGACGATCTGAGAATCACTGCACACTTCTACTCTCGTGGCTCCAACCTCTCTTGCTAGTTGGAGGCCGCCAAGGAGGGCCTCGTATTCTGCTTGATTATTGGACACAGGAAAGTCAAACTTGATCGACTACTCGTACACGACTCCGGTAGAACTTTCCAAGATGATTCTTGCTCCTCCGAACGTTTGGTTGGAGGCTCCGTCTACAGGGAGCTTCCACTGTGTGTTCGGGGAGTCGGGAAGGTCCCCTGTCACCTTGACTAGGAAATTTGCCATTACCAGGGCTTTGATGGCATGTCTAGGTTCATACTGCAGGTCGTATTGGGACAGCTCGATTTCCCAGGTCATCATCTGGCCTGCCAGATCGAGTTTTTGTAGTATCTGCTGAATCGGTTGGTCTGTCCTAATTGTTATCTGATTCCCTTGGAAATAATGCCGGAGCCTGCGGGATGAGGTCAAGAGCACATAAGCCAGCTTTTCTAACTTACTATATCTCAATTCAACTCCTTGCAGCACCTTACTCACAGAGTAGACCGGTTGCTGAACCTTCCCCTCTTCACGCACCAAGACGGTTGCCAAACCCTCATCTGTCACTGATAGGTATAAGAGCAGTATTTATCCATTTTTGGGTTTACCGAGGATAGGTAGTGACGCAATAACGCTTTTGAAGTGGTTAAAGGCTTCCTCGCAAGCCGGGGTCTATTCAAATGCTATTTCTTTTTTCATCAAGTTGAAGAAACGGAGGGCCTTGGCCGCCGACTCGCCGAGAAATTGAGTTAGCACGGTTAACCTATGGTGCACGAAATTGCAATCACACTTTTGCAACCCCGCACAACTAACCAGCAAGTGCACTGGGTCGTCCAAGTAATACCTTACGTGAGTAAGGGTCGATCCCACGGTGATTGTCGGCTTGAAGCAAGCTATGGTTATTTTGTAAATCTTAGTCAGGACATCAATAATTATCAAGGTTGATTGTGAAAAGTAAAAGAACATGAAATAAGTACTTGTTTTGCAGTAATGGGGAACAGGTTGAGGTTTTGGAGATGCTCCATCTTCTGAATCTCTGCTTTCCTACTGTCTTCTTCATCAAGCACGCAAGGCTCCTTCCATGGCAAGCTGTATGCAAGGGTTTCACCGTTGTCAGTGGCTACCTCCCATCCTCTCAGTGGAAATGTTCAACGC
>NC_029775.3:9524218-9525591 GCF_000817695.3 Arachis duranensis
TAAAAACTAATTAAAATATACTAAAAACATACTAAAAACAATGCCAAAAAGCGTATAAATTATCCGCTCATCACAACACCAAACTTAAATTGTTGCTTGTCCCCAAGCAACTGAAAATCAAAATAGGATAAAAAGAAGAGAATATACTATAGACTCCAAAATATCAAGGAAACTTAGCTCCTATTAGATGAGCGGGACTAGTAGCTTTTTGCTTCCGAACAGTTTTGGCATCTCACTTTATCCTTTGAAGTTCAGAATGATTGGCATCTATAGGAACTCAGAACTCAGATAGTGTTATTGATTCTCCTAGTTAAGTATAATGATTCTTGAACATAGCAATGTCATGAGTCTTGGCTGTGGCCCAAAGTACTCTGTCATCCAGTATTACCATCAGATACATATATGCCACAGACACATACTTGGGTGAACCTTTTCAGATTATTACCCAGCTTTGCTAGAGTCCCCAATAAGAGGTGTCCAGGGTTCTTAAGCACACTCTTTTTGCCTTGGATCACAACTTTATTTCTTTCTTTTTCTTCTATTTCTTCTCTCTTTTTTTTTCATTTTTTTTGAATCACTGCTTTTTCTTGCTTCAAGAATCAATCTGATGATTTTTCAGATCCTCAATAACAGTTCTCTTTTTCCTTCATTCTTTCAAGAGCCAACAATTTTAACATTCTCAAAACAACAAATTTAAAAGACATATGCACTGTTCAAGCATTCATTCGGAAAACAAAAAGTATTGTCACCACATCAAACTAATTCAACTAGTTTCAAAGATAAATTCGAAATCCTGTACTTCTTGTTCTTTTGTGATTAAAGCATTTTTCATTTAAGAGAGGTGATGGATTCATAGGACATTCATAGCTTTAAGACATGAATTTTAAATTTTATTAATTATGAATTAATAACAAGACTCAAAAATAGATATAAGATGAGACTAAAAAAAAGAATCACAAAAATTTAAATAGGCTCCTAATGATAGAGGTTTTCACAGAGTTAGGACTCAACAACCTTGATTTTGAGAAGTGGATGCTCCCTCAAATTGAGGGGAGAATTTTTGGCGTTTCAGTTCTTGAAGCTCACGCCCCTGCTTCTCTTGTTCCTTCAGTAATTTGCAGAGCATGCAGTTCTGATTCTGCTGTTCTTCCTTAAGTTGCTCCATAGTTTCTTGCAACTTGGTGATAGATGCTTCTAGGCTGGCCCAGTAGCCAATTTCAGGAAATTCAGGGAGAAACTCCTGCGCCCTCCTTTTGATAGAGTTGTCTTGCATTTGTCCTTCCATTGACTTCTTGGTGATTGGATGTTCAATGGGTATGAATTCATCTACTCCCATCTTTACCCCACCCTCTTTACAGAGCAAGGAGATCAAG
>NC_029775.3:9525951-9527035 GCF_000817695.3 Arachis duranensis
CTTCCAACCTTTATCTCAGGATTGGTTAGAACTTCCCATCCTCTATTTCGAATTTGCTCTTGGATCCCCGGATATTCATCTTCTTTCAGATCAAATTTAACTTCCGGGATCACTGACCTCAGACCCATTATTTTGTGATAATGGTCTTCATGTTCTTTGGTTAAGAACTTCTCTTGATTCCAAAGATTCTTTGGATTATTCTCTTTCTTTCCTCTTAAATTGGTTTGTTTTTCCTTAGGAGCTATGATCTTGATGAATCTTGGCTTAGTGATCACGGAAAAGCACACCAAACTTAGAGGTTTGCTTGTCCTCAAGCAAAAGAAAGGAAAGAAGAGAGAGAGAGAAGAGAAGAGCAAATTCGAATGGTGTGGGGGAATAAGGAGGCCGAACGTGTTTTTATAAAGGGGGGAGGAGAGATTTCGAAAATTTGAAAGGAGATTTGAGAAGATATGGAAAGAAATTGAGAGAAAGGTGAGTTTTTTTTTTGAACAAGATTTGGGAAAGATTTGAGAGAGATTTGAAGAATGATTTTAATTTTTGAAGAATTGAAGATGATTGATGAAAGTTTGGAATGGGTTTGTGTAGAAAAGTATGGTTTAAAAAAGAAAGTTTGAAAAAAATTTAATCAGAATGCAAAATCTCTGTCCCCCACCTTTCTGGCGTTAAACGCCCAGAATGGTATCCATTCTGGCGTTTAACGCCCAATTGCTAGCCAATGTGGGCGTTTAACGCCCAGCCAGGTGCCCTGGCTGGCGTTAAACGCCAGAATTCCCTTTGTCACTGGGCGTTTTGCTAAACGCCCAGGATGCTGCACACCTGGCGTTAAACGCCAGAATGGGCCCAAAATGGCACCCTTACTGGCGTTAAACGCCCAGAATGGTGCCCATTCTGGCGTTTAACGCCCAAAATGCCCCTTACTGGCATTTTTTCGCCAGTAAGCTCTTTTTCTCTGCTTTTTGCACTGAATCCTTCTGTAACTCTGTGAATTCCTTCAATTTTGATAATTGCCTCTGTAGAAATAAAACATATAACCTGCTAATGACTGGGTTGCCTCCCAGCAAGCGCTTCTTTACTGTCTTTAGCT
>NC_029775.3:9527239-9528209 GCF_000817695.3 Arachis duranensis
TTTACTATGAGTTTGTGTGTTTTTCTGTGATTTCAGGTATTTTCTGGCTGAAATTGAGGGTCCTGAGCAAAAATCTGATTCAGAGACTGAAAAGGACTGCAGATGCTGTTGGATTCTGACCTCCTTGCACTCGAAGTGGATTTTCTGGAGCTACAGAAGCCCAATTGGCGCGCTCTCAACGGAATTGGAAAGTAGACTTCCTGGGCTTTCCAGCAATATATGATAGTCCATACTTTGCTCAAGATTTGATGGCCCAAACCGGCGCTCAAAGTCACCCTCAGATATTCTAGCGTTAAACGCGGGAACTGGCATAAAACTTGGAGTTAAACGCCCAAACTGGCATGAAAGCTGGCGTTTAACTCAGAAAAGGTCTCTACACGAAAATGCTTCATTGCTCAGCCCAAGCACACACCAAGTGGACCCAGAAGTGGATTGTTACGTCATTTACTCATTTCTGTACACCCTAGGTTACTAGTTTACTATTAATAGGATCTTTTGACATTGTATCAGCACCTCATGACAATTTACACGTTTTCTTTGTGTACTTTCCACAAATGAGTCTCTAAACCCCATGGTTGGGGGTGAGGAGCTCTGCTGTGTCTTGATGGATTAATGCAATTACTACTGTTTCTCATTCAATCATGCTTGCTTCCATTCCAAGATAATACTTGTTCTTAACCCGGATGAATGTGATGATCCGTGACAATCATCATCATTCTCAACTATGAACATGTGCCTGACAACCACCTCCGTTCTACCTTAGATTAAGTAGTTATCTCTTGGATTCTTTAATCGGAATCTTCGTGGCATAAGCTAGGATTGATGGCGGCATTCAAGAGAATCCGGAAGGTCTAAACCTTGTCTGTGGTATTCTGAGTAGGATTCAATGATTGAATGACTGTGACGAGCTTCAAACTCCTGAGGGCGGGGCGTTAGTGACAGACGCAAAAGAATCACTGGATTCTATTCC
>NC_029775.3:9530894-9531658 GCF_000817695.3 Arachis duranensis
CCATCAGGCATAATTGAGGACATGATTGTCAAGGTTGGGCCATTCGCCTTTCCCACTGACTTTGTAGTGCTGGAAATGGAGGAGCACAAGAGTGCAACTCTCATTCTAGGAAGACCTTTCCTAGCAACTGGACGAACTTTCATTGATGTACAAAAAGGGGAAGTAACCTTGAGAGTCAATGAGGATGAGTTCAAGTTGAATGCTGTAAAAGCTATGCAGCATCCAGACACACCAAATGACTGCAGGGGCGCTGACATTATTGACTCTCTGGTAGAAGAGATCAATATGACTGAAAGCCTAGAATCAGAGCTTGAGGATATCTTCAAAGATGCTCAACCTGATCAAGAAGAACTAGAGGAAGCAAAGGAATTTTTGAAAATTCCTCAGGAGGAGGATAAGCCTCCCAACCCTGAACTCAAACCACTGCCACCATCCCTGAAATATGCATTTCTGGGAGAGGGTGACACTTTTCCAGTGATTATAAGCTCTGCTTTAAATCCACAGGAAGAGGAAGCACTAATTCAAGTGCTAAGGACACACAAGACAGCTATTGGGTGGTCCATAAGTGATCTTAAGGGCATTAGCCCAACTAGATGCATGCACAAGATCCTGTTGGAGGATAATGCCAAACCAGTGGTCCAACCACAAAGGAGGCTAAATCCAGCCATGAAGGAGGTGGTGCAGAAAGAGGTCACTAAATTACTAGAGGCTGGGATTATTTATCCTATTTCTGATAGCCCCTGGGTGAGCCCTGTCCAAGTTGT
>NC_029775.3:9534166-9535639 GCF_000817695.3 Arachis duranensis
CTTACTGGCGAAAAAACGCCAGTAAGGGGCATTTTGGGCGTTAAACGCCAGAATGGGCACCATTCTGGGCGTTTAACGCCAGGTGTGCAGCATCCTGGGCGTTCTGAAAAACGCCCAGTGATGAAGGATTTCTGGCGTTTAACGCCAGCCAGGGCACCTGGCTGGGCGTTAAACGCCCAAAAGGGGCATCAAGTGGGCGTTAAACGCCAGAATGGGTGCCATTCTGGGCGTTTAACGCCAGAATGGGTGCCATTCTGGGCGTTTAACGCCAGAGAGGTGGGGGGACCACAATTTTGTTTTCAACTCAGATTTTTTCAAACTTTCCTTTTCTTTCCCATATTTTTCTACAAAAACATATTTCAATCTCTCATCATTCACTTTCAAATTATTCAAAAATTTAAAATCATTCTTCAAATCTTTCAAATCATTCCCAAATTTTGTTCAAAAACTCACCCTTCTTTCAATTTCTTTCCATATCTCCTCAAATCTCCTTTCAAATTTTTCTTTTTTTCGAAAATCTCTCCCCCCACTCTATAAATAAACGTTTGCCACCCCTCACTCCCCACACCATTCGAATTTCCTCTTCCTCTCTCTCTCTTCTTTCTTTTCTTTTGCTTGAGGACAAGCAAACCTCTAAGTTTGGTGTGCTTTTTCGTGATCACTAAGCCAAGATTCATCAAAATCATGGCTCCTAAGGGAAAACAAACCAATTCAAGAGGAAAGAAAGAGACTAATCCAAAGAATCTTTGGAATCAAGAGAAGTTCTTAACCAAAGAACATGAAGACCATTATCACAAAATAATGGGTCTGAGGTCAGTGATCCCGGAAGTTAAATTTGATCTGAAAGAAGATGAATATCCGGGGATCCAAGAGCAAATTCGAAACAGAGGATTGGAAGTTCTAACCAATCCTGAAATAAAGGTTGGAAGGAATATGGTTCAGGAATTCTACTCAAATCTGTGGTTAACAGATAAGCAGAGAATGACTGGAACTGCTTACCATACCTACAGAACCATGGTCAGAGGGAAAGTTATGTACTTCCATCTGGACAAAATAAGAAAAATCTTCAAATTACCTCAACTGCAAGATGATCCTGAATCCTTTAATAGGAGAATGGTGAGAGCAGATAAAGGGTTGGATCAAGTTCTAGAGGACATATGCCTCCCTGGAACTAAGTGGATAACCAATTCAAAGGGTGTCCCAAACCAACTCAAGAGGGGAGACCTTAAACCAATTGCAAGAGGTTGGCTAGACTTTATTGGGCATTCCATACTACCCACTAGCAACCGTTCTGAGGTCACTATCAAGAGAGCAGTGATGATTCATTACATTATGCTTGGAAAAGAAGTGGAGGTCCATCATGTGATTGCTTGTGAGATCTACACAATCGCAAATAAGAATTCCACTGAAGCCAAACTAGCTTACCCAAGCTTGATCTCCTTGCTCTGTAAAGAGGCTGGGGTAAAGATGGGA
>NC_029775.3:9536043-9537073 GCF_000817695.3 Arachis duranensis
TTGAATAGTGCATATGTCTTTTGAATTTGTTGTTTTAAAGAATGTTAAAATAGTTGGCTCTTGAAAGAATGATGGAAAAAGAGAACTGTTATTGAGGATCTAAAAATCATTAGAGTGATTCTTGAAGCAAGAAAAAGCAGTGGATACAAAAAAAAATCGAAAAAAAAGAGAAGGAGAAAAGAAAAAGAAAAAGAAAGGAATAAAGTTGTGATCCAAGGCAACAAGAGTGTGCTTAAGAACCCTGGACACCTCTAATTGGGGATTTTAGCAAAGCTGAGTCACAATCTGAAAAGGTTCACCCAATTATGTGTCTGTGGCATGTATGTATCCGGTGGTAATACTGGAAGACAGAGTGCTTTGGGCCACAGCCAAGACTCATACACTAGCTATGTTCAAGAATCATTAGGCTCAACTAAGAGAATCAATAACACTATCTGAGTTCTGAGTTCTTATGGATGCCAATCATTCTGAACTTCAAGGGATAGAGTGAGATGCCAAAACTGTTCGGAGACAAAAAGCTACTAGTCCCGCTCATCTAATTGGAGCTATGTTTCCTTGATAATTTGGAGTCTATAGTATATTCTCTTCTTTTTATCCTATCTTGATTTTCAGTTGCTTGGGGACAAGCAACAATTTAAGTTTGGTGTTGTGATGAGCGGATAATTTGTATGCTTTTTGGCATTGTTTTTGATATGTTTTTAGTATAATCTAGTTAGTTTTTAGTGTATTTTTATTAGTTTTTAGTTAAAATTCACTTTTCTGGACTTTACTACGAGTTTGTGTATTTTTCTGTGATTTCAGGTATTTTCTGGATGAAATTGAGGGTTCTGAGCAAAAATCTGATTCAGAGACTGAAAAGGACTGCAGATGCTGTTGGATTCTGACCTCCCTGCACTCGAAGCAGATTTTCTAGAGCTAAAGAAGCTCAATTGGCGCGCTCTCAACGGCATTGGAAAGTAGACATCCTGGGCTTTCCAGCAATATATGATAGTCCATACTTTGCCCAAGATTTGATGGCCCAAACCGGCGT
>NC_029775.3:9537884-9538884 GCF_000817695.3 Arachis duranensis
GGGAACAATCTGAGCCTAGAGTTGAAGAGCAGAACTTTTTGTCCTGGCTCAAAGACTCTGGATGACATCTTCTTGTCATGCCACTTCTTTGCCTTCTCCTTATAAATCTTTGCATTTTCAAAGGCACTGAGTCTAAATTCATCTAGCTCATTTAGCTGGAGTAATCTCTTTTCACCAGCTAACTTAGCATCCAGGTTTAGGAATCTGGTTGCCCAGTAGGCTTTATGTTCCAGTTCCACGGGCAAATGACAGGCCTTGCCATACACAAGTTGGTATGGTGAGGTCCCTATTGGGGTCTTAAATGCTGTTCTGTATGCCCACAGAGCATCATCCAAGCTCCTTGCCCAATCCTTTCTTCGGGCCATCACAGTCCGTTCTAGGATTCTTTTCAGCTCTCTGTTAGAGACTTCAGCTTGCTCATTTGTCTGTGGATGATACGGGGTAGCCACTTTGTGGCTAATTCCATATCGGACCATAGCAGAGTACATCTGTTTATTGCAGAAATGAGTGCCCCCATCACTGATTATGACTCTGGGAACACCAAATCTGCTGAAGATGTGTTTTTGGAGGAACTTCAGCACGGTCTTGGTATCATTAGTGGGTGTGGCAATTGCTTCTACCCACTTAGATACATAGTCCACTGCCACCAGAATGTAAGTGTTTGAGTATGATGGTGGGAATGGACCCATAAAGTCAATTCCCCATACATCAAACAACTCAATCTCTAAGATCCCTTGTTGAGGCGTGGCGTATCCATGAGGTAAGTTACCAGCTCTTTGGCAGCTGTCACAGTTACGCACAAACTCCCGGGCATCTCTATAGAGAGTAGGCCAGTAAAAGCCACATTGGAGGACCTTAGTGGCTGTTCGCTCACTTCCAAAATGTCCCCCATACTGTGATCCATGGCAATGCCATAGGATCCTCTGTGCTTCTTCTCTGGGTACACATCTGCGGATCATTCCGTCTGCACATCTCTTAAGGAGATATGGCTCATCCCATA
>NC_029775.3:9538981-9539455 GCF_000817695.3 Arachis duranensis
GAACCTCACAGCTTTATAGTTTGCAATATCTGCAAACCATGGAGCTTCCTGAATGGCAAAGAGTTGCTCATCTGGAAAAGTCTCAGAAATCTCAGTAGAAGGGAGGGACGCCCCAGCTACTGGTTCTATTCGGGATAGATGATCAGCTACCTGGTTCTCTGTCCCTTTTCTGTCTCTTATTTCTATATCAAACTTTTGCAGAAGCAACACCCATCTTATAAGCCTGGGTTTTGAATCCTGCTTTGTGAGTAAGTATTTAAGAGCAGCATGGTCAGTGTACACAATCACTTTGGATCCCACTAGATAGGATCTAAACTTGTCAATGGCATAGACCACTGCAAGTAACTCTTTTTCTGTGGTTGTGTAATTCTTCTGTGCGTCATTTAGAACACGGCTGGCATAATAAATAACGTGCAGAAGCTTGTTATGCCTCTGTCCCAACACTGCACCAATGGCATGGTCACTGGCATCACA
>NC_029775.3:9541106-9541329 GCF_000817695.3 Arachis duranensis
TGACAATCATGTCCTCAATTATGCCTGATGGGTATTTAATGGAGCCATCAGCAAGTTGGAGACATATCCTGGTTGGTTTGACTTCTTCAGTTAACCCAAGCTTTCTGATAGTGGATGCAGGTATTAGATTGATACTTGCTCCAAGGTCACATAGGGCTGTCTTGGTGCAAGCACCTTCTAATGTGCATGGTATCATAAAGCTTCCTAGATCTTGAAGCTTTTT
>NC_029775.3:9541531-9541907 GCF_000817695.3 Arachis duranensis
AGTCCTTAGATAGTCTGCAAAGCGGGCAAATTGCTTATCCTGTTCCGCTTGGCGGAGTTTCTGAGGATAAGGCATCTTGGCATTATATTCTTCAACCTTAGTTGCTGCAGGCTTATTCCTTACAGAAGTGGTTGAAGAAGCCTTTTTAGAGGGATTACTGTCAGCACTCTCAGGTGTCTGATCCTCCCTTGACGTCTGAACGCCAGGAATGGGGGAAGGTTGGGTGTTTAACGCCAACTTCTCTCCCTTTTCTGGCGTTTGAATGCCAGAACTGGGCAGGGAATGGGCGTTTAACGCCAGCTTTCCTCCCCTTTCTGGCGTTTGAACGCCAAAAGTATTCCTCTCTGGGCTCTTACTGTCCTCAGAGGGATTTTGG
>NC_029775.3:9542009-9543536 GCF_000817695.3 Arachis duranensis
TGTTATTCAATGTCTTCCCACTCCTCAGTTGAACTGCTTGACATTCTTCTGTTATCTGTTTAGATATCTGCTATTTTGCTTAATTCAACTGCAGTTCTATGTTCTTGTTAGCAATTTTAGTTTCATGGAGCATCTCTTTAAATTCTGCTAACTGTTTTGTCATCAGGTGTAATTGTTGATTAAGCTCAATCATCTGTTCTTGAGGATTAGGATCAGTGGTCACTGCCATGACTTCCTCTTTTGGAGAGAACTCATTGCTAGAGTACAAATATTGGTTTCTAGCAACAGTGTCTATAAGCTCTTGAGCCTCTTCAATTGTCTTTCTCATGTGTATAAATCCACCAGATGAGTGGTCTAGAGAAATCTGAGCTTTCTCTGTAAGCCCATAATAAAAGATGTCTAACTGCACCCACTCTGAAAACATTTCAGAGGGGTATTTTCTTAGCATCTCTTTGTATCTCTCCCAGGCATCATAAAGGGATTCATTATCTCCTTGTTTGAAGCCTTGGATGCTCATCCTTAGCTGTGTCATCCGTTTTGGAGGAAAATAGTGATTCAGAAATTTTTTTGACAGCTGTTTCCATGTCTTTATGCTGTCCTTAGGTTGGTTATTTAACCACCTCTTAGCTTGGTCTTTTACGGAATACTGGCAGTTTTGCTGCACTATGATAATGAGTTGAGGATTTAGCTCAAAGCTGCTTGCTTTGATGGGAGGTGTACAGATGCTACTCCCATATGCAGCTGTAATGGGGTTAGCATATGACCCCAGAGTCCTTCTGGACTGTTCAATTCCACTTAGGTCCATGATGGATAAAGGGAAATGATATGGATTGCTAAAATATTTTTTTTTTGACCGAAAATAATAAAATAAAATAAATGGAAAATAAAATCAAATTTCGAAAACTAAAAGAAAATAAGATCAAAGCAAATTGAAAACTGAATCAATTAGTCAATTAAAAAGATTTTGAAATTAGCAATTGAAAAGATATGATTAAAAATTATTTTGAAAAAGATTTGATTTTTGAAATGAGGAGAGAGAAAAACAACAAGATGACACCAAACTTAAAATTTTCAGAAAATCAAACACTAATTTTCGAGAATTCTTAAGGGAGAAACACAAAAAGGACACCAAACTTAGAATTTTTAAGGATCAAAAAGGGACTAAGGACATGCAAATTCGAAAATTAAAAGAAAAGCAAAAGCATGCAATTGACACCAAACTTAAAATATGAAACTAGACTCAACTAAAAGACTTTAAACCAACAAAAATAAAACAGTCCTAATCTAAGCAACAAGATAAGCCGTCAGTTGTCCAAACTCAAACAATCCCCGGCAATGGCGCCAAAAACTTGGTGCACGAAATTGCAATCACACTTTTGCAACCCCGCACAACTAACCAGCAAGTGCACTGGGTCGTCCAAGTAATACCTTACGTGAGTAAGGGTCGATCCCACGGAGATTGTCGGTTTGAAGCAAGCTATGGTTATCTTGTAACTCTTAGTCAGGATATCAATAATTATCAGGATT
>NC_029775.3:9544174-9568665 GCF_000817695.3 Arachis duranensis
TCTTGGAGTTAAACGCCAGCTTTTGTGCCAGTTTGGGCGTTTAACTCCCATTTGGGTGCCAGTTCCGGCGTTTAACGCTGGAATTCCTGAGGGTGACTTTGAACGCCGGTTTGGGCCATCAAATCTTGGGCAAAGTATAGACTATCATATATTGCTGGAAAGCCCAAGATGTCTACTTTCCAACGCCGTTGAGAGCACGCCAATTGGGCTTCTGTAGCTCCAGAAAATCCACTTCGAGTGCAGGGAGGTCAGAATCCAACAGCATCTGCAGTCCTTTTCAGTCTCTGAATCAGATTTTTGCTCAGGTCCCTCAATTTCAGCCAGAAAATACCTGAAATCACAGAAAAACACACAAACTCATAGTAAAGTCCAGAAAAGTGAATTTTAACTAAAAACTAATAAAAATATACTAAAAACTAATTAAAATATACTAAAAACATACTAAAAACAATGCCAAAAAGCGTATAAATTATCCGCTCATCAACCTACCTATAAGTCGCTGCACATCCTTTAAGTTTCTCGGGCTTGCCATCCGCAGGATTGCCTCACACTTTTCTGGATTGGCTTCTACCCCTTTCTGGGTTATCATAAAGCCTAGGAACTTCCCGGCCTCCATGGCGAAGGCACACTTGAGCGGGTTTAGCCTCATACCGTGCCGCCGAAGAGCAGTGAACACGCTTTCCAGGTTACTAATGAGGTCGTCGGTCTTGATGGTCTTTATTAGAATGTCGTCCACATAGACCTCCACCATCTTACCGATGAGATCACAAAATATCTTGTTCATTAGCCTTTGGTACGTGGCTCCCGCGTTCTTCAGCCCAAACAGCATCACCTTGTAACAGTATGTTCCCCCTGGCATTATGAATACCATTTTTTCCTCATCTGGTTGGTGCATCGAAATCTTGTTGTAGTCAGAATACGCGTCCATGAAGCTCAGGCACCGATATCCCGAGGCCGCGTCAACCAGTGCATCAATATTGAGGAGGGGAAAAGAGTCATTGGGGAATGCTTTGTTGAGGTCAAAATAGTCTATGCACATTCTCCATTTCCCGCTGGGTTTCTTGACAAGGACAACATTTGATAGCCATGGTGAGTATTCCAGCTCTCGTATGAACCCCGCCTCCAAGAGGCCGGCCGTCTGCCTGGCCACTTCATCGGCTCTTTATTGGGACATTTTTCTCCTTTTTTGCGCCACTGGCTTAGCCTTCGGTCTCACCGCTAGATGGTGCGACATGACCTTGGGGTCAATCCCCGACGTGTCGGCTGGCGTCCAGCCGAACAAGTCGCCGTTCTTCCGGATTATCTCCACCAGTGGTTCCTTTAACTCATGAGGGAGGTTCTTGTTTACGAAGGTGAACTTTGCCTCCGAGTCACCAACCCTGACTTTCTCGAGGTCTCCCTCGGGCTCAAGCATGGGTTTGTCATCGACTCTTGCATCCAGGTCGGCCAAGAAGACCCCAGCTGCTTCCTTGGTTTTCTTTCTTAGGGAGAGGCTAGCGTTGTCACATGCGACCGCCGTTTCTAAATATCCCTTGATAGATCCAATCGTCCCATTGTCAGAAACAAACTTCATTACCAGTACCTTATAGATTATCACTACGAGCTCATTGATGGTTCCTCTGCCGATGATGATGTTGTAAGCTGTGGAGTCCCTCAGAACAACGAACTCCGCCATTATAGACCTCTTTTCTCGACCACTTCTGATGGAGACCGGCAAGGAGATTAACCCATCAGGCTTAATGAAATTGTCTCCAAGACCGACCACACCGTGCTGGTGGGTCTTCAGGTCGGTATCTCGGATACCCAGGGCATCGAGTACATTGCGAAACATAATGTTCGAATCTGCGCCAGTATCCACCAGGATTTGCTTAACCAGTCTGGTTCCCACCCTGGCTATGATCACCATTTGAGGGTTTTCCGGCAGGCTTTGGATCCATTGGTCTTCAGGTTCAAATGAGATCAGTGGTACTTTCCTTAGAGAAGGCGCTGATAAATCTCTATTTTATGATTCATCTTGTGCTTAAATTGAGTGTTTTTATCAATTCTTCACCCAATTATTCATATGAATTTGCATGGTTTTACAATTCCTTCCTTATGATATGACATATGAGAAAACATGTTTCCAATGCCTGAAAAATATTAAATTTAATTATCCTTTATTATCATTCGATGCCGTGATTTGTGTGTTGAGTACTTTCAGATTTTATAGGGTAGGAATGACTTAAAGGATTGAAAGGAAACATACAAAAATGGAAGGAAAGCACAAAATGGAGTTATTGAAGAAACTGGTAGCGAAGCGTCCGCGTGGACGACGCGAACGCGTGCTTTGCGAAAAGTGGCATCTGCACGAACGTGTGCATGGCGCGAACGCGTGGCTTATGCGAAACACAACTGACGTGGACGCATGACTGATGCGACTGCGTGGAAGAGCGAAACTCCAGATGACGTGACCGCGTGACCCACGTGGACGCGTGACTTGCGATCTGCAGAAATTGTAGAATGCGCTGAAGATGATTTTGGGCCGCATTTTGGTCCAGATCCAAGCCCAGAGAACACAGATTAAAGGCTATAAATTTGGGAATCCATCGATTAATCAGGAGAGGATGAGAACATACATTCATACATAGTTTTAGGATTTAGATGTAGTTTTTAGAGAGAGAGGTTCTCTCCTCTCTCTTAGGATTAGGATTTATCTTAGGATTTAGGATTTCTTTTAGTCATTGAGATTGTTTCTTCATACCAGGTTCAATAATCTATGTTTCTCTTCTACTTTTATTTACTCTGATGCTTTTATTTGTATTTGATTTATGTTGCCCAATTGGCTTATGAACCATTCATGTTAGGATTTTCTTAGTTAATATGATTTGAGGTACTTCAGACTCATGATTGTTCTGCTCTATTTATAATTTATTTTCCATTTTGGCTTTGGTTAATTAATTGGTAATACTTGAGTTATCAAACTCAGCGGTGGTTGAAATTGGCAAATTGCTAATTGATTTGGATCGCTCTAAAAGTTGACTAGGACTTGAGGATCAATTTAATTAGTCCACTTGAATTTCTTTTATTTAATAAGGGACAAATAAGTGGGATTAAAACCCAATTCTCATCACATCTGATAAGGATAACTAGGATAGGAATTCCAGTTTTCATACCTTGCCAAGAGTTTTTCTTTGCTTTGATTTATTAATTCCTGTAATCTATTTTTCTTGTTCAAACCTTTTCAAAACCCAAAATATTGTTTTCTATAACCAATAATAAATCATACTTCCCTACAATTCCTTGAGAAGACGACCCGAGGTTTGAATACTTCGGTTTATAAATTTATTGGGTTTGTTACTTGTGACAACCAAACATTTGTACGAAATGATTTTCTGTTGGTTTAGAAGCTATATGATAAACCCCATTTGTAGGGTTTATCTTGTATTGATTTTAGGGGATTTTATAACCTTTTACCCACATTTATTCAATAAAATAGCATGGTTTTGTATATTCTCCTTTAATTGTGCTCAAGAGTGAAAACATGCTTTTTAGATCTTAAAATAGCTAAATATAATTTACCTTGATTCCATTTGATGCCTTGATATGTTTGTTAAGTGATTTCAGATTTAGGAGGCAAAGATTGGATCAAGGGAATGAAGAAAAAGCATGTAAAGTTGGAGAACTCATGAAGAAATGATGGAACCAAAAAGCTGTCAAGCCTGACCTCTTCGCACTTAAGTGACCATAACTTGAGCTATAGAGGTCCAAATGATGCGGTTCCAGTTGGGTTAGAAAGCTAACATCCGGGGCTTCAAAACGATATAAGATTTGCCATAGTTGCATCGCGCATAGGGGCGCGCACATGCACGGTACGCGGACGCGCCGATGGTGGCACATGACCTACTTAATGCAACATGTGGCCAGCGATTTTAGAAGCCTTGTGGGCCCAATCTAACTCATTTCTGATGCTATTTAAGCCAAGGATTGAAGGGGGAATCAATATACTTTTCATACTTTTGATCATTAGTCATAGTTTAGCTTTAGAAGTAGTTAGAGTTAGAGAGAGAAGCTCTCTCTTCTCTCTAGAATTAGGATTAGGAATTAGGGTTAGATTAGGATCTCATAGTTCTAGGTTTAATTCAAGTCTCCTTCTACTTCTACCTTCAATTGATGATTGCTACACTTTGGTTCTTCTTTCTATCCCTATCCTCTAGTGTAATTTCTCTTATTTTGTTTCTAGGTTTTGTAATTGAGATACTCTTGTTCTCTTTATTTTCTTTCAATAATGCAATTTGAGGTAATTCATGATAATTGTGATTTCCTTGATTGTTGTTGTTAATTCTTTACATTTAATTGTAGTTAGAATTCATTCTTGTTGTGATTTACTATACTTTTCTTTTGTGCCTTCCAAGTGTTTGATTAAATGCTTGGAAGAATGTTAGACTAGAATTTTATGTTCTTGGCTTGAGAAGGTAACTTAGAATTTCTTGAGTCACTAGTGTCCAATTGATTGATAGTTGATAGCCATTGACTCTAGCCTTCAATAATCCAATTAGTGAAAAGCTAGGACTTATGGACTTGGATTGATATTACTCTTTTGACTTTCCTTTGCTACTTGATTGAAGGATGACTTAGTGAGATTAATCCTTGAAACTACCATACTTGTGGCTAGTGATAATGATGAAGACCCTTGACAACCAAACCTTGCCAAGACCATTTTGTTAATAAAGTTTTCTTACCATTTACTATTCATATTTCTCATCCAAAACCCCAAAATAAACAAGTCCATAACCAATAACAAGAACACTACCCTGCAAGTCCTTTGAGAGACGACCCGAGGTTTAAATACTTCGGTTATTAATTTTAGGGGTTTGTACTTGTGACAAACAAATTTTTGTATGAGAGGATTATTGTTGGTTTAGAGACTATACTTCGACGAGATTTCATTTGGAAAATTCTAAACCGTCAAAAATCCAATCATCACTATACTTATAACGCGAACATATTTGTGAATTTCTTTACCGATAGAAAATCCGTTCGTCAAAATGGCGCCATTGCCGGGGAATTGCAAACATGTGCCTTATTATTGGTTATTGTAAAGGAAAAATTTTCCTTTACTTGTTTATTTGTTTTTGTTTTTCCCTTTTTATTTCTATTAGCTACTATGAGTTCTCACCCCTCTCGCTTTGAGTTTGGTTCTAATTTTGTTGAAAAGAATGGAAGCTATAACAAGACTATGCATCAAAATCAAAGCAATCAAAGATAGATGGAGCCAAGAGGAACTGATCAACCCTTTAGGCAACTACACATTCCTAGATATCATAGACAAGGACCATTCTACAATGCATACCAAGCTGATAGATATGGTGGACCCCCTTGTAGTTACCAACAAGCCCCACCATGACCATCCTCTCAATATAGCTTCGAACCACCACACTCACAAGCCCATTTTCACCATTTACCACCATATGATCCTTATCCACCCCAGTTCCAATCCAATTACTCCCAAGAACCACCACTTCCCTATGTACCATGTCCATATCCATCACCTCAAGAATCACAGGCTCGCTTCGAAGAATTAGTAGATCAATTTCATGCAACCCTTCATCAACTGGAGCAAGCAATAAATCAGTTATCTTCCAGATGTTCGGACACTCAAGGAATCCCCATGGCTTCATGTGGAGAATCTAATGAAGAACGTAGTACGAAGGAGACACTAGAAACTCCAGTGAACAGTAAGGAGCATGACTTTGTTCTGGAACAATTGGAGGAAGCCCAAATTATCCAAGAAGAAGAAGTACTGATTGAAGATTTAGGAAATGCTGAACCTCCAAGGGAATCCAGAGTTGTGGAAAATTCCGTCAAGGACGTTATAATTGATGCTAAGGAGGATAGTGCATAACCCCCAAAGTAGGTATACTATGAAGAACTGGACGGAACAACTCAAGAAACGGGTTTTCTTGATGATGATAATCACAAGTCAAGTTCTCTTAGTAACGAGCTTGCATCCGCAAGTGAATTCTTTGAGATAGAAGAATCTTTCCCAAGTGAATACGAAGATGATGTAGAGGTAGACTTTCTCAACCTCCCAATTATGACTCAAGTGATGAGGAAGATATCAAAGACTTTGATCAAGACATGGTTGAAATTGAAGAAGTTGGCAAAGAAGTTGAGGAATTCACAGAAGACCACAAGGGAGTAGAGCTTGTAGAACCATTGGCAATACCTATCCCAAGGCCATTACCGCCCAATACAAACTTCAAGTGGGTAAAATCCTTAGCTTTTATCTTTACTTTTCCACTTGAATATGGTTTACTTGAAACAGATGGCCAGCTTAGAGCTCTCTGTGGCTTTAAGAGCAAAAGGGAATTGACTCACACTCAGCTGGTATGCAAGATTCAATGAGGTTTCACATTTCAATTTGAGGTGCAAGGATTGGTGTCAAGCTCAATTGAAAGGATCTCGGGAGCTGTTTGGTCACTACAGTGAGAATTCAAATTAATTATCACCCGGCTGAAAAATGCAGATCAAGACAAAGACGGGTGTAAGAGCAAAGTTTGGGATCCTGGAGTCTGTTCTGACATTCAGCACACTGGAAGCCTGAGAACCTATTTGAAACTGCTCAAGGGCTTTACGTGCCTTGTTTGGGACCCCGGAGGCTGTTGGCATTCCAAACACTAGTGGAGATTTCAAGATGTAAACACAAGCCACCATAACAGGAATCTCATCAAATGTCCAACTTAAGGACTTTAACTAAAAGTGCTAGGTGGGAGACAACCCACCATGGTATGATCGTTCCTTTTCCATTTTAGTCTATTTTTGAATTCTGATTGAACCTGAAATTGTGCATAACATTCATTGCATTTTGTATTCTGCATACTACATAAAAAAAAATTTCACCCCACGCGAGCGCGCAGGCCACGCGTGGGCGTGGAATGGAAATCGGCGTAAAGATCCAACACCCAGAAAGTTGGGCTAGAATCGTGCGGCTGTTGTGCGTTTAGCACAAAATGGCCCACGCGTTCGCGTCCCTGACACGAACGCGTCACTTGCATAACACTCATCCCACGCGAAAGCGTGAGTGACGCATCCGAGTCGCATGAATTTTATGGCCCCCTAAATGGAAACAGAGAGTTGCACCAAAATGACGCTGGAACTGTGCGTCTAGCACAATTCACAGTGACGCGTTCGCGTGCCTCACGCATCCGCATCACTCATCTTTTACCCAACTTACGCGATCGCGTCAATCACACGACCGTGTCATATCCTTTTTGCCATATTCACGCGATCACGTGCTCCATGCGTTCGCATGGATTTGAATCCACTAAACCCAAATCACGCGAACCCTAACCCATCGTGCCCCTATTACCCCCTCTTTCTCCTTCTTCCTCTGCAACCATCCATCACCCCAAGCCGCCCAGACCGCCGCCACGCCAAGCCACCCACACTGCCACACCACCCCGCGACGCCCGCTCTCCCTCCTCCTTCTTCTTTCTTCTCTTCTTCTCCACCACTTCTCCTTCCCTTTCACTTCCTCCACCTACCATCACCGCCAACCACCACCGCGTAGCCTCCCATCACTGCCGACCACCCCATCAGAACCGCAACCCTTGCCCCTCCCCTTTTCTTTCCTACCACATCCCTTAACCTAACCCAACACCACCACACAACCATAAGCCACTGCCCTCATCCGAACCACCGCCGTGCCACCACCGTGCCACCGCCGTGCAGCTACCAGTGCCACAATTCCCCTTTCTACCTCCTATTATGATCCTACCCACACCAGGTTCCGCCGAACACCATTCTCTTTCCCAGTTCATTAGTTAGTTAGTTGCATATTTTTCAGATTCTGTTCAAACTAGAATAGTTAGAGATGCATGATTGTAGTGGATTCTAGGTGGTTAGGTAACTAGGATGTGGTTAGTGGATTTATGCCTGATAATTGTGCTGTTCTTGATTACCTGTTTTATCTATGTCGCAATTTTGATCTGGCTATGAAAATAATTCTGTTCATATGTTATTCTTCATGTTTCATGCTGCTATTACACTGCTCTTTACTGTTCCTGTATTTGTGACTCTTTGCAGCACATTTTTATCTCATATGAACTGTTTTTCTTGCTATTTATGACCTGGGAACATCCAATTTTAGACGAAATGATGCCCAATTTTCTGCAACCTATTTTCATGTATTGAGTTTGGAAACTTAAAATTTTGCATTACTTGATTTCAACCAAACCAATTCATGACTGCACGGGCTAGCATTCTTATTCCTTTTGACTCCCTGGTTAATAAATTGCTTCATTGACGATTTAATTTTAATTTTGCAACTCTTGCACATATCTGAATTGTCATCAATAAAATGATATCTTTGCTTGAATTTGAGTTGATTGTTCTTTAAATTTGTGGATTTCTTGTTAACTAGGAAACCCATCATCATGCCACTTACCTTAACTGTCTTTTTACTAACTCACTACTTTCACTTTCTAACTTCCTTTTTACCTACTCACCATTTTAACTTTCCAACTTCTCTTTTTACCTGACTACTTTGACTTTCTAACTCAGGGCATGATCATTGTTTTTCCTAATTAACATGACTTCCACTTATCATATATTTTTGGATTGTGATTTCTATTTTCAGACTTTTCCACTTGCATACAATCCACAATGCACATATCTTTAACTCATTTCATGCTTCTTTTACTCTTTTGCCACTCTGTGCTTATATTGCTATTATTCTATTTGCCTACCTGTTTTCCTGCTTTTATCCTTCCATTATATCCTGGAATTCCTATTTTTCAGGATGTCTGACCCTCAAAGCAAAGAAAAGGGCAAAGCAACCACTGGCAAAAGAAAAAGAGGCAAATCCTCTATGTCCATCCTTGGCATCTTACATGATGATTCCTGGCGGGAGAAGAACTTTACCCCGCAGGAAAAAGCTGATCAGTTGGTACCTGCGGCTGACCCGGTAAAATTTGCAAACAAATACTGTGAGCTGAAGTACCCAGTTTTTGCCACATCCAGGAACCTTTACCTGGAAAGGACACTCAAAATTTTGGAAGAACTCAAGCAATACACTTCAGACCAAATTAAACAGCGAGGCTGGTTCTTTCTGGAGAGAAACTTGACTGAGATCAACTCATCCTGGGTCAGAGAATTCTACTGTAACTACTTTAAAACATCCCTGGATGCAGTACAGCTCAGAGGCAAGTAAATTCTGGTTACTGAGGAAGCAATTGAAGACATTCTCCAGATCCCACCTAAATCAGATCAGCCAGGCGGTTACCAAAAGGTTGAGGAGGATATGAGATTCCTGAGATTTGACTGCGATGCAGTGAAACGGGCTATATCTCTTGATCCTACTGTTCCATGGGTCATGGGAAAGAGCACAGTGGTACCCAAGGAAATCAGGCTAATATATCTGAATGATGAGGCTCGACTATGGCAGCAGATTCTGAGTAACTACGTAATGCCGAGCACTCATGAGACAGAGGTGCCAGCTGCTATGATTATCCTCATTTGGTGTGTGATGGAGGGTAAGGACCTATATCTGCCCCGCTTCATCCGGCATTATATGACCTGGGTCCATGTGAGAGGCACCCTCCCGTTTCCATTCCTGATTACTCAGTTGGGTCGCCGAGCTGAGGTACCTTAGGAAATCGCTGATGAAAAGCCATCTGCCGCGGACTGCAGGAAGATCATCCCTCACAGTAGGAAGTTTCAGGCTCTTGGCTACTAACCTTCATTTCTCACTGACTCTGCTGAGGCAGCTACATCTTCAGCTGCCCCTTCAGCATCCACGGTCCCAACTCCATCCACTACACCTCCACCTGCTCCTGAGCCAGTTTATCGTCTGCTGCACCGACTCTTTGACCGCTTAGACCAGATGGAGCACCGCCACTAGCAGCAATTTGAGAGATCTGAACGTCGCAACAGGCGACGTTATGAGAGGTTTGAGCGTTACCACAGGCGACGCTATGAGCACCTCAAGCTGATGATCCGATCCGGTGGCGACATCCCCTCCGAGCCCGACACACCATCAGAGACATCTGAGGAGGAGGCGAGCGATCTTGAGGAGGAGGCACATACCCAGGCTGAGCAGGTAGCACCTGAGCACACTGCACCACACCTTGAGGAGCACCACCACCTACAGGCCGCAGATCCGGAGATTCCTCTATAGACAGAGCCTCCGCTTCAGCAGACCGCTCCTCCTACACTCACAGAGACTGCAGACCCTCAGCCTACTACCGAGACACCAATAGCCCATCCTTCTAGAGATGACACTTCCTCACACCCAGTTTGAGTGAGCATCGAGGACGATGCTATTATTTAAGTGTGGGGAGGTCGCCATCTCTGGCATATTTTTTTGGTGAACCACTACAGACTCTTATCTTATTTTGTTCACTTTCTGTATTTTATTTGCACATTTTTCTTTTGCTTTTACTGTATTTTTGCATTCTGCACTTTGGGCTGTATATATCTTAGATATTTTAGCTTAATTTGCACCTTTAGTTTACTATATATATTAAGTGGATTAATTAGTATAGTTTACCCTTTTAGCATATGATAAGTTGGTTTAATTGAAAATAAAAGAGTAAACTAGGAACTTTAGTAAATTAAAACAATCCACACACCTTGTATATATAGCATTACATGTTAGTTAGTTAACAACATTTCTTCAAGAAGAAACACTAAGATTTTAAGGGGCACCTTAAGATTTACATTGAGTTGAATGGAAACTCTTGATTTCTACTTGCATGACATATATAACTTATATATGATTTCTGAGCTAGAGAATACACAGCCCGTGAGTTTTGAGCTTAATTGTATGGTTACATCAAACCATAAATTTCATTCATTTGTGTTTCGCACTTCTTTTCTATGCTTGCAATCTTTATTTTGTTTTAATCTATATGTCCAATTATAGAATATAGATGCATACCAAGAGATGATTGAGGCCATTATTTGTATTTGTGCCCACTTGTCCCAAATAAACCTACATTTTATGCCATCCTTGTTAGCCCCCTTGAGCTTTTTAATCCTCTTTTATTTTATAACCACGTTACTAGCCTTAAGCAGAAAAACAAAATAAAAATCCTAAGTTTAATTCTTGGTTAGCTTAAGATAGATATTGTGTAAAATTTAAGAATGGAAAATTTTATGGGAACATGGGATGACAAAAACAAAGTAGGGATTTGTATTAAATAAGATGTTTCAAAAATTTGGGAAGCATGCTCATGTGAAATCAAAACAATTAAATTACCATGTGCATTAAAAAAATATTTTCAGTATTTAAATAAGGGGATACAAAAACTACCCCAAATGCAATACAAAGAATCAATGCACATGGGACAAAAGTCAAAAACAAATTTTGATCATGAGCATGTAACACAAAAGTGGAAAGGTTTGGGTAGCTAAGTGAAGAATTATGAAATTATATAAAATATGTATATGTTAGGTGAGATCTTAGACTAGTCAAGGATTCACTTTGTTAGCTCACTTAGCCTTATATATACATCCTTACCTTACCTCAGCCCCATTACAACCTGAGAAAAGACCTTATGATTTTTGTATGTCTATATTCCATATTTGTTGATTGGTTAGATGAAAAATAAGGTTTTAGAAAACATGACTAGAAGAGAAGAGAGTGATTAACCCCAAACACTGAGTGATTAGAAAGTAAACACAAAATCCAGTGAGGGTTCAATAGCTCATTCTCATATATCCATATTTAATTAATTGTCTTGCAAGTTATGAACTATCTTAACTCAACTCAATTATAACTATGCTTTAATATGATTTGGCCCTAGTTGCACATATAAGATTCCTTGAAGATATGAATTAATTTAGCTACATGTAAGCCTTATATATAGGTGAATAATAACTAGAATTGCATGACTCATTTAGGTAGTTGCATTTAGAATAGATTACATTACATAAGATTCCACCATTTTACCTTTACTCTTTTCTCTTGGATTTAGCATGAGGACATGCTATTGTTTAAGTGTGGGGAGGTTGATAAACCCATATTTTATGATTCATCTTGTGCTTAAATTGAGTGTTTTTATCAACTCTTCACCCACTTATTCATATGAATTTGCATGGTTTTACAATTCCTTCTTTATGATATGAACTATGAGAAAACATGTTTCCTATGCTTGAAAAATATTAAATTTAATTATTCTTTATTATCATTCGATGCCGTGATTTGTGTGTTGAGTACTTTCAGGTTTTATAGGGCAGGAATGACTTAAAGGATGGAAAGGAAACATACAAAAATGGAAGGAAAGCACAAAATGGAGTTATTGAAGAAACTAGCAGCGACCGTCCGCATGGACGACGCGAACGCGTGCTTTGCGAAAAGTGGCATCTGCGCGAACGCGTGCATGGCGCGAACGCGTGGCTCATGCAAAACATAACTGACGCGGACGCATGACTGATGCGATCGCGTGGAAGAGCAAAACTCCAGACGACGCGACTGCATGACCCACGCGGACGCGTGACCCACGCGGACGCGTGACCCACGCGGACGCGTGACTTGCGCGATCTGCAGAAATTGCAGAATGCGTTGAAGATGATTTTGGGCCGCATTTTGGTCAAGATCCAAGCCCAGAGAACACAGATTAAAGGCTATAAATTGGGGAATCCATCGATTAATCAGGAGAGAATGAGAACATACATTCCTACATAGTTTTAGGATTTAGATGTAGTTTTTAGAGAGAAAGGTTCTCTCCTCTCTCTTAGGGTTAGGATTTATCTTAGGATTTATGATTTCTTTTAGTCATTGAGATTGTTTCTTCATACCAGGTTCAATAATCTATGTTTCTCTTCTGCTTTTATTTACTCTGATGCTTTTATTTGTATTTGATTTATGTTGCCCAATTGGCTTATGAACCATTCATGTTAGGATTTTCTTAGTTAATATAATTTGAGGTACTTCAGACTCATGATTGTTCTACTCTATTTAGGATTTATTTTTCCTTTTGGCTTTGGTTAATTAATTGGTAATACTTGAGTTATCAAACTCAGCAGTGGTTAAAATTGGCAAATTGCTAATTGATTTGGATCGCTCTAAAAGTTGACTAGGACTTGAGGATCAATTTAATTTGTCCACTTGACTTTCCCTTATTTAATAAGGGATAACTAAGTGGGATTAAAACCCAATTCTCATTACATCTGATAAGGATAACTAGGATAGGAATTCCAATTTTCATACCTTGGCAAGAGTTTTTCTTTACTATTGATTTATTAATTCCTACAATCTATTTTTCTTGTTCAAACCTTTTCAAAACCCAAAATATTGTTTTTCATAACCAATAATAAATCATACTTTCCTGAAATTCCTTGAGAAGACGACCCGAGGTTTGAATACTTCGGTTTATAAATTTATTGAGTTTTTTACTTGTGACAACCAAACATTTTGTACGAAAGGATTTTCTGTTGGTTTATAAGTTATACTTACAACGCGAACATATTTGTCAATTTCTTTACCGATAGAAAATCCGTTCGTCAGGCGCGACACTGGATGAGGATGCTGCCAAGACTTTGGCGTCCTTTCTACATGATGATCTTGACCTGGGCGCCGCGTCCCTTCCTACTACAACATTCACGACAGTGAGTCATCGTTTGCTGTCTTCCTCGGGCTCCCGTCTTTGTTTCACGGCCCGGTCCCTGTTGTCATCAGGTCGGTCCCTATCCCGCCTTCTCAGTTCCCTTATAAGATGGGAGAGTTCCGCCAGATTTCCATCTCGAATTGCTTGTTCCAGGGCGTCTTTAAGATCAAAACAGTCTTGGGTCTTGTGACCAAAGCCCTTATGGTAATCACAGTAGAGGTTTTTGTTCCCTCCTGTCCTGTCCTGTCCTTTAGAGGTCAAGGCTTCAATAGAATGTCCTTGTCGGCGATCTGCTGATAAATTTCCACAACCGAGGCTGTCAGGGGGGTGTAATTGGCAAACTTCCCAACCCGGAGAAACGGCTTGAAGGTCTTGGTCGGAGCTCCGTCCTTGGAGTGCTCCTTTGGCCTTTCCCCACTAATGGGCTATCGAGCTTGATTGTGTGCGGGTTGCCGTTTGTTGGCCGCCACGACCTGGCTAACCTCTTCATCATTTATGTACTCCCTGGCCACGCTTTGGATTTCTTGCATCATCCACACGGGTTTGGTAGTGAGGTGCTTTCTGAAATCCTCGTTCAGCAAACCGTTCGTCAAGCATAAACTGGCCACCGAGTCTGTTAAGCCGTCGATCTCCAAGCACTCGTCGTTGAACCTGTCTAGGTATTTCCTGGTCGGGTCACCGGCTCTTTGCGTTACTCCTAACAGGTTAATCGGGTGCTTCACCTTTGCGATGTATGTAGTAAACTTGGCTAGGAAGGCGCGGGTGATATCCGAGAACGCCGCTACCGAGCCTTGCGGGAGGCTGTTGAACCACCGAATCGTGGGCCCCACCAAAGTGATCGGGAAGGCGCGACACCTCACTTCGTCGCCTACCCCTTCTAAGTTCATCCTGGCCTCGAAGGCCGTCAGATGCTCTTATGGGTCTTGTGTCCCATCATACCTCATGTCTGTTGGCTTATCGAAGTGTTTCGGTAGCTGGACCTCGAGGATAGAGTGATGAAAAGAAGTTGCTCCCATAATCACGGGACGTCGAGTTCTCCTTGGTCTTTCTCTTTTTCTTCCCAGTTATCCTCCGCGGCTTGTCCGATTCAGACCGGGGGTTCTGTGTGCGTGTGGAGCGGCTTCTTCGAGGACTCTTACCCCTTCCTTGAGGAGATCGGGAGCAATCTTGCTCGGGAGTGGGTCGACGATGCCCCCGGCTCGCTATCTCGCGTTCCAGGTTTTACACCCTGTGTCGTAGTTCCTGCATTATTTTGGAACTGTCACTGCCAGTTCCTCCAAAAGGGCGTCTCTTCTGGGAGCGCGAGGAGTAGGAAGCACCGATACGACACGCGATACGGACACGACACGACACGAATACGCCGACACGTTCTTTTTATAAAAAATTGGATACGACACGTTTAGGATACGTTGTGAATTAAAATTTAAATAATATATTAAATTAATAAAATATCATATTGTAAATATAAGAGTAAATATAATTGTATAAAAAAGTCTTAAAATTATGCAATTATTAAAAAAATAAAAAATTTTAATCTACTCTTGTCATCTCGCTAACAGAAAATGTATCAATTTTTTCTCCTCTAAGTCCATCATGAATCAATTATAAAGAAAAAATTGGTTAATCGGGCCATAAAATCACAAAATCAATTGAAGATTTGCAGTCCGGTAGAAAGATCCGTCTCGTGAACATCTGAATCGGGTCGGACTCGTTCGGATTCGTGACCGCTCTACCAAGATTCGGGTCGGACTCGTTCAGATTCGTGACCGCTCCACCAAAATTTTGCACCGCAAGAAGACACGCCGCCGATACGCTCGTTTGAAGTATGGGGGTGCCATCTGCAATGACACTCCGACGCTCATGTCAGGAAAGGTGCAGGTGGTAGGAAGATTAGGGATGTCGTTACATTCCTTGGGGGAGGGGTAGGACCCTCCCTTTATATACCCTATCAGTAGAGTGGGCCCCGCAGGAAGCTTCGTTCCCCACAGCTGTCATGCAGCTGTCAGCAGGGGCGCATGTCCGGGCCGCAAGCCAGGTAACGGTCACCAACCCGACCGCTTAGGTCGGGTCGTCCTTGAGCCGGGTCAGTTAACAGGCCAGTTAGACTGGGCCGTAACAATAAATATATAAATTTATTTAATTTTTATACATGTATATTTAGAGAGAAATAAAAATATATTACTATCTTTTTAAAGACTCAGTTACTTAACATATCGAATTACATTTGACGACAAGTGCATGTAAATCGAAACAAGTAAATTCGATTTACGTTGTTGATGAAGATTGTTGGTTAAATCGAATCATGTTACTTCGATTTACACGTATTTCGATTTATGTATTTCTTTACCATTTACGTAATTCGAATTGACTAGCTTCGATTTTCATTCAAATTCTTTTTTCAATTAATTCGAATCAATTTAATTAGATTTATTAAGTGTTTCACTAAATCGAATTCACTGAATTCGATTTATATAGAAATGTAATTTGAAATTTTGACGTTGTATATTTTTTAATTTGGAACATTTAAGAAATATTAAAATTCATTTATATATATAATATTAATGACAAATATATATTATGGAAGAAACCTAGATCATAATACATGATTATGAAAAAGATAATATTTATATATTATTAAAGTTGGAATGTCTGTATTAATAATATTTTAAATCCCTTATTGTTATATTATTATTATTATATTATTCTAAAACAGTATATATATTCTGGCGTTAAGCAGGTTGTCGTGACATATTTTAATGTGAGTGTGCTTGTCTCTTTTTTTTATTTTTTATTTTTGAAAAATATTAATTTTAAATTATTATATTTATTAAATTTAATAATTATGTTAAGATTTATCAATAATCAGAATATTTTATATCATATCTTTTTAATAATTACAATAATTTTTTTATATCTCTATGAATATTATATATAGGGTTTCATTTATACTGTTTATGAACATAAGTTTTAGAATTAAAGTATTTTGTTTTTATTTTTTAATTTTTTTTAATTATTTTATATAATAATATTGTATTTTTTATTGAAATTGATTCTTTTTATAATATAAATTATAATTTTATTTTTTTTAATGAATCCAACGTTATTATAATTCTTTGATTTATATAATGAGTGTTCTTCTTATTCAATTTTTTTTGTCCTTGCAACTGGAACTATTTTTTACACCATTACTTGCAATGCATTATATCTCTATTTTTTACACAATTATTTACAATATATTATATCTATTATTATATTTCATTCCAAATTATTTTTGTTGATCCGGATACTAATTATATTTGAATCTAATAAGTAGGTCTATTTAAGTTGGATATGTCATATTAATTTCTTACTTTTTAATTTTAATTTTATTTTTATTATTTATGATTTTTTTTACCAAATTCAAATATATCCAAATAATTAAATTAAAAAATACTATTAATATAATAATATGCCATATAATTTTAATATACTTTCAAGTTATCAATACATAAAAAATAAATTCTTTAAAATAATAAATATATGGGTAATGCTAGGTAGACAAAAAAAAAACAGTCAGAACTTGTCTTATTTAGCATTCATTAATTATCGCAACAATTAATGAATGCTAAATAAGGCAAATTATGACTGTTTTTTGGCTGATTTTCTTTGGTTACCAAATATTTCTGTAATTATATTTAGTTGTCAATAACACTAAATATGTATAAGAAAAAAATTGCTCAAAATAGGTATATATTTTACATAACACTTTATATGTATATTAATATAATTCAAATTATACATAAAATTGTACATAATTATTTATTCTTAAAGTAGAGAATGAATATATTTTATTATTATTATTATTAATTAATAATTTTTTTAATTCTAAAAGTATTATAATTAAAAATATAGATTCTGACTGAATAATAAATATGTTAGTCTATTAAATAGAATTTTTAAATTAAATTAAATTATGAGAGTAAAATAATATTTTGAATTTTTTTGTTCAAAATCTATAATTTATTTTAGATAATTTGAGATTTTATTTTCTGATGTATTGATTATAATTTTATTTCAGTGCTCTTTATTATCATATTATTAGTTATTAATTTCTTTCCTAAACATAAAAGAATTATACTAATAGAAGGAATATGTATACTAATTTATGATTATTAAAAATAAAATATTTATATATAATTAAAGTTAGAATACGTACATTAATGTTCTAATTCAATTAATGGTAGAGACATATATAATTATATTATTAGAAAAAAGATAATATTTTAAATTATTATTAATTACATTAAACATGAATTATACAATTTATACTACAATTATATATAATTATTTGTTCTTAAATTATGAAAAATAAAATTATTATATCATTAATTAATCATTTATTTTCTAATTTTAAAAGCATGATAATTAAATGCATAAAACTCGGATTAAGAAGTAAATATGTTAATCTTTTAAATAGAATTTTTAAATTAAATTTTGATAATAAAATAATATTTTTAGTTTTTTTCTTTGTTAGAAATCTTGTGATCGATTTATTTTAGATACTTATGTTAAGATTTTGTTTTCTAATACGATGTATTGGGTATGATTTTATTTTAATATATTTTATTTTAGTTTTTTCTACGCATAGGTGTTTTAAAAGTGTACCGTTATTTAAATAAATATTTTAAATAATATTAAATATTTTAGAATTTATCTTATACAAAATCATAAATAAAATAACTTGTCATAATAATTACAATTAAAAAAATATAGGATAAAATAATCATTAAATATAACGTATATTAATTGAATTGTTGCAATTAATAAAAAAATCAGTGTACATAGATGCATAATTAGTATATAATTATGAGATAAATAATATCTTAACTTAATACCATCTACATTGATCATTAGATTTATTATTGTGGATTTTTTATTTTATTAAATAAAATAAATGTAATATTTATTAAAATAAATATTTGTATAAATATTTATCGAAATAAATTTCTTTATCATATTTCGTTTATACTGAAAATGAGATTAATTTTCACGTATCTCATTTATAGTGTAAACGAGATGTGGTAAATCAAACGGATATGTGTATATCTCGTTTACAGTGTAAACGAGATAGCATCTATAGAATGATGTGTAATTCTTGGTATTTTTCACACACATTTTATATCCTTTCTCTATTTTCTTTTTCTCTCAAAAACAAAGCTGAATGGCCAGTAACAATCTATTCATAGTTGTGCTTCTTTATCCCAATTGTCTTATGAGAAATGGCGACAACGGGGTGATATTTGAGTGTCAGGATCCGATATTGTTTCGCACTCAGCGTGTGGAGACGTTGTCTGATTTGAAGATTTTGATATTGAGCAAGCTCGGTGGGACACAAGCGAGGGAAATCAGAAGGGTGGCGTATAGGTTGCTGGCACCCATGGGAAATGGAGTATTCTGGTTTTGACTATTCCGACTTCACGGGGACGAGCATGTGCGACTGATGTTCGACATTCATGGGAGGATCATGTGTGAACAGGTAATGGAGTTGTCCGCCGAGGTAGGTTACGGTGGTAGTGGGGGTTCCATACACGAAACCTATGTGCAGGATGACCAACCTCTCGCACCACCGTCCATTCATGTCGCGATTCTGGAGCATGAGGCAGAGGAGGGTGAGGAGGAGTCGGATGAGGATTACGTGGCAGACAGTACGGACAGTGAGTCTTCCGATGGTGGCGATGAGGATGAGTTTGTGTCGGAGACACCTGCAGGGGCTGTGCCGCGCCATGTGCTGCCTCCACCTCACCCGATTCCGGCGCTATCGGCTGTGCCAAGTCGCTATCACAGTCTAGATTTGGACGCCATACATCAGAGGATCCCGGTTTCTGACACCTGTGGAGTAGATCCCCCTCTCTTCTTCTTCTCCCTCACGCTCTGATTTCCTCTCCAACTTTCTCGATCTCCATCTCTCGTTTCTTTTCCTCTGTTTTGTTTCTTCGTTGAATTGTGGGTGTGGGTAAGGGAAAGGGGGTAGGTTAGGGTTAAGGTAAGGCTGAGTGAGATTTAGTGTCTCTGTATTTTTGTGAAGGTGAGGGATGAGAAAATATAGGGATTAAACAATAGGATATGTATAAAAATAAAAAATTTAGTAATAAAAACATATATTAACAGTACAAGAGTTTCACAAAATTATAAGATTAAAATAATTTAAAAATATAATTATGATATCAAATATTATTTTAAAAACATATAAAAATATATCTATTAACATATTAATCTAATTAAATATTTATTCTAAATTTAAAATTATAATAATCAAATTAATTATTTTTTTAAAATAAAATTTGAATTCAAAATATTCATGAACAATCAATTTAATTAAAAATATTCACTTTATTGTTTTTTACATTTTGACTTTTGGTATTTTATTTTTTTTATCTTTTATATTTAATTATTGTTATTTATATTTATAATTTGATTATTTTTTTTTAAGTTTTACAAATTAATTTTTAGTTAACATTAAAATAATATTAAATTTTGTGACAAATTAATTTTTTTATTACAAACAATGTTGAATTTTGTGACAAATCAATTTTTTGTTACAAAATAATTGAAATTTTTTAAACAAAAAGATATTTTGTTACAAAATATTTTGAATTTTTGTAACTATTTTATTTTTTGTTACAAAATATTATAATATTTTGTAACAAAACACCAGTTCGTTACAAAAATTAACATAATTTGTAACAAAAAAAGCACGTTGTTACAAAATATTAGAATGTATTGTAACAACTTGTAATTTTGTTACAAAACATTATTCTTTTGTAACAATCACCAATTATTATTACAAAAAATCATCTTTTTGTAAAAATTTTAAATTTGACACAAAATTTTTGTTACAAATATTCTATTTTCTTGTAGTGCGAGTGATCGAGTCCGACCGATTAAAGTATCATGTGCAGTGCTGTCAAGCTGACAGTGGGTGTCAATGGAGCCTCCATGTGGTCCTTCGTCAGAATCTCGGATATTGGTAAGTTCAAGTTTAATTGTGAATTTGAGTAGTTTTGTATGATATGTTATTTTGGTTATAGATGTTGTGTAAGAATAAATTTTTTGTTGTGATTAGGGAGGTTTGGAGATTTGGTGGACCATACAACTCTCTGACACCCACCATATCTCAAGACCATCGTCAATTAGATAGCGGTCTCATCTACAGAGTCATATTGCCCTTGATTCAGTCCAACCCGTCTGTCAGTATCTCGATCTTCCAAGGTGCGGTCCAGGTAAGCTATTACTTCAAACCCTCATACAGAAAGGTGTGGATGGCAAAGAAGAAGGCAATTGCATGGATCTATAGTGATTGGGAAGAGTCATATAACAAGGTGCCGAAACTACTTCAGGCACTACAGAGCTATTTCCCTGACACCATATGTGACCTACACGTCAAATCGTACTATGAAGGACACCTCATGGTGCGCGACTACTGCATGTTCGACAAAGTGTTTTGGGCTTTTCCGTCATGTGTCGAGGCCTTCAAGCATTGTGAATGTTGTAGTAGGCTTAGAGAAGGGGGGTTGAATCTATGCCTTTCTTTTTAATTACTGAAATGACCCTTTAAAGCAAACTTTCAATTCTGATTCTTTTTGAACTCAGCAGCGAAAAATTTATGAGACAATTTATTTTTGTCTCATGAATATCAGAAAGCAGAACAGAGCAGAGAAGAGAGAAGTTGACACCATCATGTATCCTGGTTCAGTTGCCTTGTGTAATGCAATCTACATCCAGTCTCCACCACAGCAGTGGTGGAATTTCTACTATAGTTAAAGTATTACATACATTAATTTCACAGAATTGACACAATCCTTTCACACTCAAATAACTTAACTTGACTTGGTTATGCTAATACCTAACTATCCACTCTTGGTGCTCACCTAACTAAGAAAGGGGTACTTCACAGGTACAAGATACAAGACACAGACTTACCTAAAGAAATCTGAAATAACTCTAGACTTTTCTCTCAAGTGTATCACTCAGCCTCTTCTACTCATTGGCTTTTACTTGAGCTCTCTCAATATGCCTTTTCACTCAAGAAATTACAGAAAGATAAATTTTGAAAAGTAAAATACAATCTGTAAAACATGATGGAGATTGATTCTTCAACAGCCTATTTGCTATGTGATAAACCAGATTTGCATGTCTCTGATTCAGCTCTTCATTTTGGCAGAATGCTTCTTTGAAAGAAAGCACTGTCCAAGTAGATGAACTTCTTCAGAGAGCTTCTTCACAGAACAAAACCTCAATACACTGGGTTATCTCTCCTTGATTCTGAATGAAGAAAAATCTTCTTTTACCTCCTTGCATGTTGCTGTTTCCTAGGTCAAACCTTGAGCTTTGTGCTTCACCAACTCAACCGTTCACTTTCTTCCATTTTTACTCAAATTAGGGACTTTGATTATGACCTCCTTAGTTGACCGAAAGTCTCAGGACAGCAACACACAAAAAACATCTTTCAATGGTAAGCCAGATCTTGGCCATTGAAACACAACTTGGTCCCCAAGATATGCTTGTAACCGTAGATGCACAGCAGGAAAGAACATACTTCATCTTTCTCATATATTCCAATATGGAGTGGTAGAGAGTTGAAGATGAAGAGAAGAAAATGAGATGTGCATGTAGAAGGAAATGAAATCACCTTTAGCTTCTGACCTCTTCTTGATTCAGATTGATATGGGTGATTAGACTTCTACCATTTGCTTAACCTTCTCTTTCTTGCTTCTTTGGTGAATAGCTTAGGAAAGAAGCTCTTTCTCACTTTTCTGATTTCTGACCAAAATACAGAATTGAACGTTGCTTTTGGTGTGAGAGCAAATTTGATGGATCAGTTTGGAGTTATGGATACGGGCTTGGATCAGATTTTGATTTGCAACCCATTTGACCCATCTGACTTCATTTCTTTGATTTTCTTCGACCGTTTGTATTATTAGCCTACCAGCCTTGTTCTAATTTCATCCAATTGGGCTGCTGTATTGATTTGTAGCCTACAATGTTTAATTACAAATAATTAATATTAGTTAGATAATTGTCTAACATCATTAATTAATTTAGTTAATTTCTTAACTTAACACATTGCAAGCCATTTGTCTTTGTAGACGGCACACATTTGTATGGCAAGTACGGTGGAGTGTTGCTTATAGCGGTGGCGCAAGACGAGAACAGCAACATACTGCCAATTGCTTTTGCCATTGTTGAGTCTGAGAGCATTGAGTCATGGTCGTTCTATCTTACTAATTTGAGGTGCCACATCACCCCACAAGACGATTTACTGGTTATATCGGACAGATCTCAGGCCATCAAGGTTGCCCTAAGCTCCGATGATAGTGGGTGGCATCTCCCTAGGACATTCCGTGCTTACTGTATCAGACACATGGCTGCGAATTTCATCAGCCGGTTCAAGTCAGCCCAGGGCAAGCAATACCTCATAAACACTGCTTACAGTCCAAGTCAAGCCGGGTTTGAGTGGTACATGGATGCATTGAGGGGCGTCTCCTCGGCGATGGTGGACGGGGCTGGTCGTTTTAGAAAGGAGATTTGGCTTTAGCATTGCGACAGTGGTTGGAGGTTTGGAAACAAGACCACGAACGCCCACGTTTCCATATGGTACCACCTACCAAAGTCACAGAAGCACCCCCGACAGGGTTACCGTGTGCGCGTAGGCCTAGGTGGTACCCCACGTCCTACAGGGTGATAGTGACCTCACCCCACGGAAAATAAAACGTGTGCGTCTCTGGACGCCATCGCTCCACCAGTGCCGAAATCAGGGAATTGTCAAAAGTAAAATCCCAGAGGGGCACGGTGTCACCGAATCCGGTCTCAGCCAGATACGGGACGATAGCGTCTGGTAGAGATAAAGTATGGCTCACTCGCCGGGGCAGTAGGAGGCGAGGCCTCTGAAGAATGAAAAACAAAAATATTTTAGCCTTAAGAATACAATATTTCAACTTTCTAGCCTACACATGTCTCTACATTACATATTCAATAATAGGCAAATCCTAACTACAGCGTTATAAATACTAACAACATAGCACAGGAATAACAGAGTTCCAAACCAATAATAATTATGTCATACCAACCTAGCACAAGCGGATAGAGTTCTAAATTAAGCCTACAGACATAACTCCTAACTCATATACCAACGTTCCAGAACTTCATGACTACCCTAACAATGGCAATATCATTAAATTTAACAACCATAATGAAACAAACCTCGAAGTCGGCAACTCCGGCGTAATGTGTCATCTCGTTCAGTCCATTGATGTCCCCGTCATTCTTCGCTTGGCGCCCCATCACCGCTTTGGTCAAATGTATAGTCAGAAGGGGTTAAAAGAGGGAAGAAAAATGTTGCCAAAGTCAAATTGGGGTCCGGAACTAAGCTGTAAACGACTTCTATATATAGGCGCGTACGGACCATATCTCGTTTACAGTGTAAATGGGATGACATTGCGCATATCTCGTTTATAGTATAAACGAGATATACACGTGTCACGCTGACGTGCCATATCTCGTTTACACTGTAAACGAGATATACGCATTGTCATATCGTTTGCACTATAAACAAGATATGTCAAAGGAATTTAAATCGATAATTTCTCGTAAGAATATTTATTTTGGTTAATATTATATTTATTTTATTTATTAAAATAAAAAATCCTTATTATTGTAATGAATACATGAAAAAAGAAGAATCAAATATTGTTTGTATTAACACAAATTGTATGAGACTTTTTAATAACTATTAATACCTAATAATTAAACCCCTTAAAATAATAATAAATGGAACCTAATCAATTTATATGTACAATACTAAACATAATTGAAACCTAATCAATTAGAACCTAATAATTAGAATTATAATCTCTTAAAAATAAT
>NC_029775.3:9568693-9624415 GCF_000817695.3 Arachis duranensis
AAAAATAACATATATATTAATATATATTAATATGCGAACGGTAAGATTTATACATTATTAAAGTTATAATGCGTGCATAAATGTTTTAAATTAATTAATAAAAAAAGTATATTATTACATTATTAAAAGAAAGATAATAATCTAATTTATTACTAGTTATTATGCATTAAATGTAATTTACATAAATTATACTATAATTATACATAATTTTTTAAAATTAGAGAATTAACTTATTATATAAGAATTGTCATGATTACTAGATTATATTTTAACTTCGGTTTAATATATTGTTAAATAGAGTATTATTTAAAATTTTAATATATATTTTTTATTTTGTTATTTTTTTTAGGTATGATCTTATTAGAGATATCAAAGTAATGTTCGAACATATATAGAGTTTGGAAAAATAAAATTACAGTACTTCGATTATGAAGTGTAAAATAATTTGAAATGTGAAGACAGAAAATTTTCTATTAAAATGGTTCTAATTGCCGATAAAGAAGTAATTATATAATTTGTATATCAATAATAAATCAATTATATATTTTATATTATTTTTAATTAATTCTTTATTTTAATATTATTTTATAAGAGTGTTTTATATAGTGCATTTAAGAATCTAAATATATATCTATTTATTTTAGGAAGGATACTATTTTTACTCAATTATATTGAAGACTCTCCAATTCCAGTAAATTCTTTTTTGCTTTGAACCAAATTAAAAAATATTCCCAAAAAAAGAGATGACTCATTCTTATAGACAAGAGTTATATAATTCATTTTTAAATGAGTTGGTTTAAATTTATTTTGATGAATTTTTAGAAATAAATTTATGTGTTTTTAATTTATAAATATAATAGAATTTTTAACTAGAAAATAAAATTAAAAAATTTATAATAAATTTAACAGTGCGGTATTTTTATTGTGCTAGAACTTGATGAGTTATAATAAATTGAAATAGTTGCAAAAATATTTTTAAATTTTATATAAATTATTTTTAAATTTATCTTAATATATNAAGATATGTTAAATAAATTAAATATGTTCATAATTAAAAAATATATTTTAAATATGAATACAAAAAATAAATAATTTTCATGCATTGGATACATACACTAATTAATATTAATTACATAAAATTTTATGATATTATTAATGATATTAATAGGTTTGAATAATAATTAATTTTAATAATCATTAATCATTTATTATTAACAAATCGCATGAAATATGCCTTACGAAAAATCTCGTAATTATTGATAAATATTATAATTAAGATTTAATATTTTCTTAAATGGCGAGGAGGAGAGACATACGAAGACTAACACCAAAATGCGATTTGTCAAATAAAATATAATAAGAATTTAATTTTAATGTATTGATATTATTAAAATTTTAAACAATTATTTAATTAAATTTATGTGTTTAAATAACTTTTTATTTATAATCGATAAATTAAGAATTAATCTGTTGTTAATCAAAATTTTATTTAAAAGTTTGTTGCTAGCCAATAAATAATTGTATGTAAAAAATAGAATTCGAATTTTCAATATTTATTTGTATAGATGAGTGAGTGATGACTGATGAACCACTCGACTAATTAAAGTTATTTTGTAAATTATATTGATAATTCATGAAAATTAAATTCTGTAGTATCATTATATATATAATGCCAATGATGAAATAAGGAATAATGGTGCAAGATAGTTTGATATATATATATATATGGTATGATATGAAGAACTATTTAATTTAATTTATGGAAGATTTGCTATGAACGTGAAAAGAAGGTTTAGACATACACTAGCAAAAATGTATTTGCATGATTTGCTCCTTTAGAAGATTTCTTCATAACTAATAAGGTAAGACAAACCCTCACGGAGAAAAATCTATTCCAATCTTAAAATTAAAAATAAAAACTAATTCTCTAAATAGAAATTCAACCAAATCAGATTAAGTTACTAAAATTTCTAATGATTATTTATGACAGTTTAATTATCCCAAAAAAAACCTATGAATGCATGATAATATGTTAAAGTATCATTATTAGTAAAGGATAACGGATTTTGTTTGCGAATAAAAGCGTGCCATTACCAACACCAAAATTTCAATCTCCGCACACAAACCCATCCATGGCAGAAAAGCCAGCTTCTCCTTCATGTTTTTTCTTTGCAGCTTCTCTTGTTCTTCTAACCCTTTCTTCTTGTTTGGCATCACCAACACCAACACCACCATCACCCTCCTGCCTCTCAGGCACACTCTCCAACATACTCTACCGCAACAACAACGCTTCTTTCCCCACAGTTCTTGAAAACTACATCCGCAACGCTAGGTGGAACACAACCACAACACCAAAGCCATCGCTCATCATCACACCCCTTCAAGAAGCCGACGTTCAAGCTGCAGTTCTCTGCGCCAAGAGGATTGGCCTCCAAATCAGGATCCGAAGCGGCGGCCATGACTACGAAGGCCTTTCGTATGTCTCCCGATCCCAACAACCCTACTTCGTTCTTGACATGTTCAATCTCCGGCAAATAACCGTCGACATTGGAAAACAAGTTGCCACGGTTCAAGCCGGAGCCACGCTCGGAGAACTTTACTATAATATACGGAAAAATAGCAAAATCCATGGCTTCCCTGCTGGATTGTGCACCACTCTTGGCGTTGGTGGCCACATAAGCGGAGGAGGCTACGGGGCCATGTTGAGAAAATACGGTTTATCCGTCGATAATGTAATCGACGCGAAAATCGTTGATGTTAAGGGTAGAATTCTTGATAGAAAGGCCATGGGGGAGGATCTTTTTTGGGCTATTAGAGGCGGCGGCGGAGCGAGTTTTGGTGTAGTTTTGTCGTATACAGTTAAGTTAGTTCCTGTAACTGAAACTGTAACCGTTTTTCGCGTGGAAAGGACGTTGGAACAGAATGCAACAGATCTTGCCGTTCAGTGGCAGCAAGTTGCTCCAACCATTGATGATAGGTTTTTCCTTCGGCTTCTCTTGCTCCCTTCCAACAAAACGGTTAAAGCCAGTATTGTAGCGTTTTTTCTCGGTGGTGCTGACGAGGCAGTTTCGATATTGAAGAAGAAGTTTCCTCTTCTTGGACTCGAGAAACAGAATTGCATTGAAATGAGTTGGATTGAGTCGGCGATTTGGTTGAATAATCCCGATGATTACAAGATCGGTGTTAAGCCGGAGATTATTCTGAATCGGCGTCTCAATACTGCTGGTTTCCTCAAGAGAAAATCCGATTATGTTCAGGTTCCGATCTCCAAAGAAGCGTTGGAGGGGATAGCGAAGAAGATTATTGAACTGGGGAAGGTTGCGCTTGTGTTCAATCCTTACGGCGGGAAGATGGCTGAGATTCCGGCGGACGCCACCGCTTTCCCTCACCGTGCCGGGAACTTGTTCAAGATTCAGTATTCTGTGAATTGGAATGATTCATCTCCTGCCGCGGCTGAGAATTTTGTTAATGAGACTAGGAGCTTGTATAGTTACATGACTCCATTTGTGTCCAAGAATCCAAGAAGTGCGTTCTTGAATTATAGAGACCTTGACATTGGAATCAATACATTTGGAAAGAATTCTTATGAAGAAGGGAAGGTCTATGGGGCCAAGTACTTCAATGGAAACTTTGAGAGGCTGGTGAAGATTAAGACTGCGGTTGATCCTGATAACTTTTTCAGGAATGAGCAGAGTATTCCGATTCTTCCAAACAACCACTAGTAGTTAATTTGCTAGCTAAGGATGGAAATTTAGAGCATAGCATAGTAGCTAATGATGCTCTTAATTCTGTGTTAGATACTAATAATTATTCCATGTGAATAATGCTTCATCTATTGGTATATTTAACTATTTATGACTATTGCATGCTGTACCTTTTTTTGATGTTTGAATAATAATTCAAGTGTGGTTAGTAAATAAAATACAAGACTTCATTTTTTATTCATTCTTATTTTTCCAATTACATTTATACGTAAGTTATATTAATAAATTTCAACATTGTTTCATCGTTCCCAGGATTTAATTACTTCTTCTCCATGCTCCTCCTAACAATAACGTTTAGCTGTATTAATTATGGCACTTAATCACAGTAGTGAGCAGGTTTAAATAAAAAAAAAACTTATTTTGAGGACTTATGATGCATGTGTGAACATTCTGAAATAGATACACATACGAGACACACCAACACATAAATACAGATACGTGATATAACATGGGACACACCGGACATATGAATTTTAAATTCTTATAAAATATGAGGATATGAATGTATATAAAAAATAAAGTACTTTTTAGATAAATCGAAAGTATTTAAGAATAAATTTAGACACGCTAACATGTCATAATATTTAAGGGTATCCAAATGTGTTTAGAGATAAGTAATTTTTATTTTTTTCATTAAGACATGATTACTTTTATTGGACAAATATCGATGAGTATTGTATCTGAAATATGTTTGACATGCAAATACGACAACTCAATGAAGTATTTTTATAAATTTAGAATTTTATTAGAAAAAATAATTTAAACAATATATATTCATATACAAATACACGATAATTATTGGTTTAGTGATTAATTTTTTATATATACGTAATATTATTTATTTTTTTAATTTAAAATATCATTTTTCAATGTTAATTCAAGACAAATATATACTTAACTAGTTAACTCTCTAATTAAGGTAATTGCAAAACTAATTAAAAAATCTTGACCAGCATAAAGACACAAACTATCTTCAACCTTAACTATACAAGACAAAGCAAAGTCAGGATTATAATAAAGTTGACAGAACAATAAAAAAAACCTAGAGCACACAGATAGGTTTTATAGAAGCAAGAAAATTTTTTTTCGGAAAAACTGAAATCAATTTACTTTTTTTCCTTTTTTTTGGGAAGAATTAAGTAAGTTTGGCATCGATCAGCGCAGCATATATATCAAGAACATGTGGCATTCTTTTAGGTCACTATTAAATAATAAAAAAGTAAACTATGAATAAAATTAAATCAATAAATAAATTTAAAGTTAAAAAAACAAATTATCTAAATTAATAGGCAAAAAATTAATAATTCTAACTAATATTAATTTAAATGATATTGAATTTTTTAGATCAATGTAAAATAATTTTTTTAAAATTTTAAATTTTAAAATAAATTCTAAAAATATTATTAAATTTGTAAAAAATAAAAAAGTATCAAAATGATAATGAAAGTAGAAAAATAATATTATAAAATTTATAAAAAATAATAAAAAGATAAAACAATCCTCTAATAATAAAATTTGTGTTAAAAATGTAAATTTTAAATAAATAAAAAATCTGATATCAAAGCTGGAATGATTTTAAGAATATAGCAATATTTTTAGTTTACATCATATATAAAAAATTTAATATATGACAATATATTTAATAGACGAAATCAAATATTTTTATCTGAGTGTCTGTGTTTATTTTTTATTTTTAACTCAATATCACTTAACTGGATAAATGGATGCGTTTGTTTACAAAAACAGGGTATTAAGACAGAGACACTGAGACATAAAATTGTGTTTGACAAAAGAGATATGGATAGAAACAATGTGTTTAGAGACATTAAATTAGTGTATTTGTATCTATCATTGATAGGAAGGACACAGAGACACTAACAAGAGACACAACTTATTTTTTATTTTTTTTCATTATTTTTGTTAATTTTTTATAATTATATTTTTTATTATTATATTTTTTATCTCAAATTTTTTGAACGAAAAAAAGAATAAATTGGATTTTCATAATTTATTATAATTTATCACCAAATAGAATACAAAACACAAAATTTTGTGTCTCTGTCTATCAATATCTTGTCCTGTCCTATTTTTAATGTCTTGTCCTGTTATACGCAGCCTAAAGGAAGGAACTCACAAGAAGTTGGTACGAACGACTCAAACCTGCATGTTTGGAGAATATGTTTCAAGCTTTCAACACGGTAACTTTGGATTTGAAATCCTCAAAGATCCATCTAGCTACTTCACATACATTTTTGTGGAACGAAAATATAATTGCAGTAATAAAATGTTATATTCATACATATATATTCTAAAAGCAAAAGTTGTGTTCATAGATCTATTTATTTTAGATAATTCCCAATTCATACAAGTATGAATGTCTCCTATATACATATATACCTAAGACTTACCGTAGTATATGAAGAGAGAATTTTGTCTTCGGAAGTAAATTACATGAACAGATAGAAAAGTTCAAGAGTAGCATCACCATCTTCTCCCAAGCTATAGTAGCCATTTAAGCATAAGTCCTATAATTATATTAGACTTCCATTCCAGAATATATTCATCCTAGTCTTATATATACTTACGAAAACACAGCAATATGATTAATTATCATCTCAATAGAGAGACTTATAATTAAATTCTTATCAACTAAGTAAACTATCTGGCTATCTAATGTCCTTTTTCTTCCGTTGAATATCGATCTACCTTTGCTTTTACTTTTAACAAGACTAGTATATTCTTTTATTAAAATAAACGAATGAATGGACAACTGAACAAATCGCTAATTGCTGACACAATAATTAATAAATAACAACAAATCATATATTATACTTATATATATACACAGCGTACGTGTGGTATATGTATATATATGGAATAGAATCATACACTATAATAATTTAATAATTTATATACAATATAAAGGGATGATGGCCGTCATTATTACTCAGACCTAAGATAGATATGTATCTGGAAATAAACTAAATCAAACAAACAAACAAGCTAAGGAAGAGTTCAATTCATCAAACCCGTGTATAAAAAGCAGAAGAAGAAGAAATTAAATAAAGTTAAAATCCACCAGAGATTGATGTATATAATATATATATTTATTGAAAACACATATGTTTCATCGTGAGAAGCAACATAAATTGCGACAAAACAAGAAGTAAGACATCAAAAACAAAATAAAGGTTGCTTACACAGTAACATTTTTATTGATATATATATGTGATATGGAATAACATTGCCAAAGGATGAGTAGTTGCCCTTGTAGGTCAAGGCTTAAAACTAGGTTGCTAATAACATATATGATGCACTTTCTTCTCTCTTGAAGCCATAGCTGTTATTCTTGTTGTTGTTGTTGAAAACACCGTTATCCTCTCCCAGCAGGAGGATCTAAAATTGAGATTCATTTTGGAAGAAAAAAACAAGGAAGGTGCATCATCAGTTGGTGACAAGAGCAAAATAGAATGATGATAGTGCTCTAGTGAGGGGAACATGTTGGGTAGTGTGATAATAAGTAGTGGAGCGAATTAAAGCATCTTCCATGGGATATACGGATATGCCTTTGATGATGCCATTCACTTTTTTGATAAAATAATCATCAAGCTGCTGACATTTGCAATTTTGCTGTTTTTGGGCTATCAAGTGATCATGGGCTTAGCTATCTCCAATCATGTTTCTGTCCATTTTGCAAGCAAGGAGTTTTAAATTTTAATTAACTAACTTTGAAATAGTCAACCATTTGACCTAACACAAATACTATTTGCATGGTTTTGTGGTCAGTGTCATTCCTGTAAAATTAACTTTTATATGGAAAGAACATTGTTGTAATGCACTAGTATTGGGCGAGATTTAAGTATTTGTGGTGGGGTAGAAATTTTTCGCAATTTGCAAAAAGCATAAAAGACCAATAAATTTTTTTTGCAACCTACGAAATAGGTTAAAAAAGAATTATACTTTTTGCAACATGCCAAAAGCACCTTACATTAATGGTTGCATTTTGTAACTTGTGAATTGTGTTAAGCGTAGTGTTAATATGATTTTGTTTGGCAAATTTTAAAAAAGAATAGGCCCAAATATATGTATTTTTACTTATTGCTTGGCCCATTTTAATAGAAAGTACCAATTTTAAAGTTATCTTAAAATCTTTACTTGACCCAAAAAAAAAAAGTTATATTAAAATCTTTTATCCTAACTCTTATACAAAAAGAAAGGTAAATTCAAATAGAATTAAAAATTAATAGTTGATACTCCAATAAAAATATATCTTTTTAATTTCTTTTCAATTCTTTAAGTAAAATAAAAAAATGTGATAGAAAATATTAAATAATAAAAAATTATATTTTATCAAATAATAAAAAAAAAAGAGAAAAACCCTAGTTCAGCCTTCACATGTCACAAAATAGAAGAAAAAAAGTTTTTCTGAGATGCTGAGTTGATGAGGGTTTATTTAGTGTACCAATATATAAAAGGTGAATTTTATAATATTTTTATCATGGTGTTTAAATTTTTTAATTGATCTTAAAATATAAAATATTCACAATCCGTCATCGCCTAACCAGAAATTTGGTGTACAGGTACAGGAATTTCATATTAATATGTTTCGGGACCCGCCACAACATAACCCACCTTGTTATTGTGTTTTTTGGTACCATGACGTAGTCAATTTGGTCAAGCCATTCAATTCGAATTAGTCCAACATAAAATAAGAGGAGTTTGATTCAAACCGCTTTAATCGATTGAAGTGGTAAACTATATATTTTAAAATATATAATCTTAGTTGACTTATCAACGCGGAAATTTAAGCAAGCAAGGTCATGGTGCCAAAGGTTATATAATTCAGAGCTTACACATGTATCTGGCTAGTTTCTATTAAGATAGATAATATAGATGCACACATATTACCACAAGCCATGATTCTTCAATCTGCATTTCACTACTATTCACATATCATCATTTTGATGATAATATCCATATATCCATTGTTATTGGCATGTGCAAAAGATCCCACCATAGCAAAACCTGGTTGTGTTTCCACATGTGGGAACGTTGACATCGCTTACCCTTTTGGTATGAACGACTCCAATTGCTATGCTCACCAATTTTTCGAGATAGAGTGCAAAAATCACAAGCCTTACCTTGCATCATTCAATCTTGAGGTCACACAAATTTATGTAAACGTAAGCATACTCACATCTTTAATTTATTTTTGATAAATTTAATTTTTTTTTTATTAATTTAATTTTGATACTTTCGTAATTATTCGAACAGATTTATAGATTTTTATAGATTTATATTTATATGAATAGTTATTTGTGAAAATTTATATAGAGTTATTTTTATTAATAATTAAAACATTTAAATTATTTTATAAGTATAACTAATGAGTTATGTTAGGTCATCAATGACTTTCTTGAATAACATGAACAATAAATTTTAAAATTGGCCCAATTCAAATAAAACACACTACACCCCAAATTATTCACCTAAATCTTAATATTAGAATAACCATCCGCACACTTAGTGAATTAAACATTCAAAATATCCATTGTTCATATTGTTTAATATTTTCATTATCTACCTATATTTTTCTATAACTAAATTATTGTTTTTATGATTTTTGTATCTGTGTGACATAGATTAGTACGGTGGAGATCAAGAACCCAATCTACTATAGCTGCCAAAGCAAAAACGCTTTCATAAACCTAAAAGGAAGCCCCTACGTGTATTCCCAAGAATACGACAAATTCATGGCCATTGGTTGCAACAAACTAGGGTTCTTGCGTTCCAACGGTTCAACGGTTGGCGGTTGCGTGTCCATCTGCGACGACGACGAAGCGGTTGGAAATGTTGAATTCGGGAACGACGGTTGCCATGGGAGATACTGCTGTGAGACTTCACTGCCTATGCATGTTTGGGAGTACAACGCAACAATAAGGGATATTGGAGATGGAAGTGAGAGCAACATGTGTAGCTATGCAATGATTGTGAGTGATGCTTGGCTTCAGAGTTATGGCTTGGGGATTCAGAAACTTAGTAACGTAGAGAACATGATTGATGTTCCTGCTGTTCTTGAGTGGGAGATTCGGTATGATATGGGGATCAATAATTCAATACTGTCTTCTTCTTCTCATGCTCGTTGTGACGCTTCGAGTCTTGCGTCTCCAACCAACACTACCTCTGGTTTTAGGTGTCGCTGCTTGGATGGTTACGATGGCAATCCCTACATTCAAGGGGGTTGCAACGGTACGATGATGCTATGGATAAATTAAATATGGTGAAAACTCAGGTGGAATCGACTTCATGAAGTTGATAACTGAGAGTTATTAGATGAAAATTTAATCAAATCAGTCAAATCATCCAACGATTCTCAGTTATCAACTTCACGTGAAGTCAACTGCACTTGAGTTTCCACCATTAAATATTGTATCTCTTATTTCTGAAATGAATAATTATATTTACATCTTTGCTATATTTCAGCTGTGGCATCCGGTAAAGAAAACGGATCCAAGTGGGCTATAGTAGGTACGTGTATCTATCTACCTTCTACACTTCATTCATATATAGTGCTCATAAATTAATTATGAATGGCATTGAGGAATTAAAAACTAGCATTACATGGATCTAGTCATACATTCAATAATAAATGGATTAAAAACAATGAATTTCTTTGGCTATTATTGACGAATTTTGTCCCACAAAATAAATCTTTTATGTTTGAGAATTATTTTCAATAGGAATATGAAAAAAATTGGCGACCAAAAAATTTGATGCTACTTTTAGCGACGGATTTTGTTTCTGTCACTAACACCAATGTCTATCGCTAAACTTAAAAAAATACGTTGGTAATAGAGAAAAGTATAAATGGATCAAAAAAGAAATTTTTTTCATTATTGACAGATTTTGTCCATTGCAAAATAAATCTTTCACGTTATCCGTTGCTAGTCAAAACAAGTTATTATTTATTTTTTTTATTAAAGAGCTAAAAAATCAATGACTTCAGCATCTAATTAGTAATGAATATTATTATTGAGAAAGTTTAGAGGCCAGCACTTTTATTAAAATTTGACCATTACTTAATTAACAAAAAAAAATGAATAATCTCATACCATTAAATGTAATTTCATACCATTAAAAACACTAATAATGACTATTTGATAACTACAAATTACAAAACCTACTAGCCTTTAGCACTCGTCTATTGTTATTAGTGACTGATTTTAAAATTTGATGTCACTTGTAATAAATTTTATCAATCATTATTTCGATCATTAACAACAATTTCTGTTGCTAAACTAAAAAAATTGTTGCTAATTTAAAAGATTTTAGTAGTATATCTCCATTGTGAAATTTGGCTTACAAATTGACAGATTAAATATGGTTCAAAAATTAATTTGGTATTTCATTGAGATGTATGCAGGAGTTTCATCAAGTCTTGGGTCAGTCATTTTACTCCTTGGTGGATGGTTGTTATACAAACTTATAAAGAAGAGAATAATAAAGAAACGCAAGGAAAAGTTCTTCAAGAAAAATGGAGGTTTGTTGTTAAAACAAAAGTTGTCTTCCGGCGAAGAAAATGTTGACAAAGTTGTTCTCTTCACCTTAAAAGAATTAGAAAATGCCACTGATAACTTCAATCTAAACAGAGTTCTTGGAAAAGGAGGCCAAGGTACCGTTTACAAGGGCATGCTAGTAGATGGCAAAATCGTTGCAGTGAAAAAGTTCAAAGTCCAAGGAAACACTGCAGAATTCATCAATGAATTCGTTGTTCTTAATCAAATTAACCATAGAAATGTGGTTAAGTTATTAGGGTGTTGTTTGGAGGATGAAGTTCCTTTGCTCGTTTATGAGTTTATTCCCAATGGTAACCTTTATGAACATCTTCATGAACAAAATGAGGATTTACCAATGACATGGGACATGAGATTGAGAATTGCCAGTGAGATTGCAGGAGCACTTTTTTACTTACACTCTATTGCTTCTCAACCCATTTATCATAGAGATATCAAATCAACAAATATACTTTTGGATGAAAAGTACAGGGCAAAAGTGGCAGATTTTGGAACCTCTAGAATAGTTTCTGCTGAAGCTACTCATCTCACTACGGTAGTTCAAGGAACTTTTGGTTATTTAGATCCTGAATACTTTCAAACTAGTCAGTTTACTGATAAGAGCGATGTTTATAGTTTTGGAGTAGTGCTTGTCGAACTTTTAACCGGACAGAAGGCAATATCGTCGATAAGATCGGACGAAGTGAGGGGTCTAGCTTCGTTTTTTGTTGTGTGTATGGAAGAGAATCAGGTATTTGACATTGTTGACAAAAGAGTGTTGAAGGAGGGAGAGAAAGAACATATAATTGCAGTGGCTAATCTTGCATATAGATGTTTAGAGTTGAATGGGAGAAAAAGGCCAAATATGAAAGAAGTTACCTTGGAATTAGAAGAGATTAGAAGATTGGATTATTGGAAGGGTGGTTCGGCACAAGAAAACTTTGAAGAAATTGAGCTTGATAGAAATGAAGACAGTCAACTATGGGATGGATATTCATATTCTAATGTGTCAGAAACATTGCACACTACTACAAGTAGCAGCAGGGAACTCTCCGAGATTATGCCTATTCTTACAATCAAATAATTGGAGTTGTTCTTATAGTGTACATATATTATGTTGTCTTGAATTTAGTATTCGTCTTACTAGAGTTATACACATTTATGTTTTAGAAACTTTACGTGTACGAATTGAAGATTCCTCAACGTGTGTTTTTTCTTTTTAAGATTTTTTGTTTTTGTTTCTAATTTTTTTATTTTTTTCCATTTTGAAGGAATTTAGATTAGTCGGATGATGCATGCATCCTAGCTAAAAATTCATGGTGAGGAGCAAAACATATATCACTGGACTCATAACGCTTTATAAAATACTTATTATATAAACGTTCTATTAATGAAAAGATTAAGAGAACTTTAAAATCTAATTTTAGTCATTTAGGTACAAAATCTTTGTAGGAAGATTCAATAATTTCTCACATGTTATTAAAGTTTCATTTAAGGTGTTTATTCCGGTACGTTAAAAAATAAATACATATTAATATAATGAATATATGACTTAATGTGAAATGGAATATAGATTATATAATTTATATCAAGTGCTAAAAATCAGAGAGTAATATGAAGAGTGTATTATATTGAGTAAGTCCAAAGGTATAATATATAGGGGTATATATAGGTACTACAATAATCAAAGTAATAAAAAATACAATTGTATAATTAATATATAGATATTCTATATAAATATAAATGATATTAATTAATCTAAATTGATTCTAATTTATTCTCTAACATTCTCCCTCAAACTCAAGTGGGAGCTAAGGATACCAACTTGAGTTTGGATACTAGAGTCCGGAAACGAGTAGGATGATGGGCTTTCGTGAAGATATCAGCAGTCTTATCCAGAGTTCCAACAGCGATGAGGCGAATAACATCAATAAGGAGACGTTGCTGGACAAAGCGACAATCAATCTCAATGTGTTTGGTGCGTTCATAAAATACATCATTATGCGCAATCTGAATAGCACTGCAATTGTTACAAAAGACATCGGTTGGAGATGACTGAGGAACACCCAAATCTGCAAGAAGCCAATGAATCGAGACAACCTCAGCAGTGGTGTCGGCGAGAGCACGGTATTCAGCTTCTGCGCTTGATCGAGCAGTGAATGTTTGCTTCTTAGCTCGCCAAGAAATGAGAGCGTTGCCAAGAAACAAACAATAACTAGTACGACAATCAGTGGGATCACCAGTCCAATCAGCATCTGAGTACGCCTGAAGGAACAAAGATGAATAGGCAGAAAAATAAAGTCCATGAAATAGAGTGCCTTTGATGTAGCGAAGAATGCGAAGAACTGCCACATAGTGAGTAGTACGAGGAGCTGACAAGAACTGGCTAAGTACATGAACGGGATAGGCAATATCTGGTCGGATGACAGTCAAGCAGGCGAGACCTCCAACTAATTGTCGATAAAGAGTACGATTATTCAAAACAGTACCATCCATAGGGATAAATTGAACATTATGCTCAAGGGGAGTAGACTTAGTGCGACTATCTGTAATCCCGGCGCGAGCAAGAAGATCTGAAGCATACTTAGCTTGAGAGAGATAGATGCCATCATCTGTGGATATGACTTCGAGACCAAGAAATAACTGAGAAAACCAAGATCTTTCATCTCAAAAGTACGGTGAAGGAAGGCTTTGAGATCAGAGATACCATCAACATCATCTACAGTAATGATCATGTCATCAACATACAAAAGGGGAAGGATAACTCTACGTTCACTTTTACGAATAAAGAGAGCATTCTCATGAGGGCTGCAAATGAAACCGAGATTGCATATAGTGGTGCTGAACTTGTCAAACCATTTATGAGGAGCTTGTTTAAGACCATAAAGTGCTTTGCGAAGGAGACAGACTTTGCTAGAAGAACAAGGATAACCCGGAGGTGGTTTCATATAGACCTTCTTTTTCAAATCGCCATTAAGAAATGCATTCTTCACGTCCATCTGACCGAAAGACCATTTTTCAACTCAACTCAGTTATCTAGCAACAAATTCTACTTCTAGCAACAATCACATTTATGATATGTTCAGCATCAAATTCAACTTATAGCTGACAACAAATTCTACTTCTAGAGTTCTAGCAACAAATTCAGCTATGATAACTATGATGATAACTTTCAGGCAACAACGAAAACTTAAACTATGATAACTTTCAGACAGCAACAAAAAAAACTCCAATTCTCCAAATGTGATTTACAACAAATCAACATTAGCTAAATCATAATTTCAGTAACAAACTCAACTTTCAACAACAAATTTAACATGTACTAATAATTTACAGCAATGAAATTGAAAGAGGACTATCAGGCCCAAAGCTGAAACTCACCTGGACAAAGAGACGAAGCAAGTATTGATGGAAGACTTGGACCGAAGTTGAAACCCTAAACCCTGACTCACGGTGGAAGAAGTGTTGAAGGCCGAAGCAGGAAGACGAGCTTACGAACTATGACAGAGCGTAGCAGAGCTTGCAACAAGCTTGAGGCAATGACGAGCTTGAGGTGGCGACGAGCTTGAGGAGCCAGCGACAAGCTTAAGGGAGAGAGTGGCGAGAGAAGAGAGAGGTGAGATGGATTTTGGTTCTGGGTTAGAGCACCGCGCAAGGGGGTGTAAATAAGGGAGAGAACGACACAGTTTTTATTTTTGAAAAAAAATATAATCCGAATCGGGTTACTTGAACCAATTCGGATCACTGTTTTCATAGAATTCGGCCGGATCAAATCAATTTTTACCGGATTCACTGCTTAAATGGTTCGGCAAGTGGCTCAATCTGACTAAATGACCGAATGATTGGATTTTCGATCGAACCAATCAAGTCGACCGAATTTGATAACCACGAGAAATATTGTTTGTATACATTAGGTTTTATGGTAAATGTGGTTCCTATAGAATTAACTTTTATATGGAAAGGAAATTATTGCAATGCACTAATATTCGTTATCGGTGAGATTTAGGTATTTGTGGTGGTAGTAATTTTTCGCAATTTGCAAAAAACAGGAAAGACTAATGAAAAAAATTTCGCAACCGCCTATAAAATGGGTTAAGAAAGAATTATAATTCTCGATTATATTACGTGTACATTAAAATTAGTCACTAAAATCGATTACTACCAATTTGTTAATAATTTTATTTAAAAAATTATTTTTTTAAAAATAATTAAATTAAATTTTATGATACTTTGAATTTAAAATTTATTAAAATTTTTAAATTATTTTTATTATAATAAAATATTTTAAAAAAAGATAAAAAAAGCCATTAAGGAACAAATGAAAAAAAATGGAAACGTGGCTTCCAATTTGCATGGCATTTCAAAGGAAAAAGAAAGAGAGCACAGAGAGGGGAAAGAAACCGTGACTCACACCAAGAACTTTTGGCTTTGGCTTCTTGCGATTCGTAACTCTAGAAAAAAATTTAATCCGATAAAGTGTTTGTATCTTCTTCCTCTACACGTTGATGTTATTTTTGTTTGGTGGAAGCTAACGGTGACGTAGCTTTCTTTCTTCTTAAATTCGGCTAATTAGAGTTCTAGGAGTCACAAACGATTTCTGATGTTTTTTTCTTCAACAGTTGAGAAAAATCAGTAATCGAGAGACTTGAAAAGGATTAAAATACAAGTAATATTTTGAAAGGGAAGGGCTAAGGGTTTCGATTTTGGTATAAGAGGAAGATTAATATTTAAACTTTATTTTTGAAGGGTAACATTGTATTTGTATATAAAAATCAAGGTACAATTTGTAATTATATAAGTTTTTGGGTATTTTGGGTAATAAATAAAATACGGGGATAAAAATGGGTATTTTATAAAAGTTCAGGGTTATTTTTATAAATATGAAAGTAAATGATGGTTTCAAATATGATTTTATAAAATATTGAGGTTGAAAATAGAATATTAAAAAGTTCGTGATTTAGACAATAATTAATAAAAATTTAAAAATTAGGTTTTATGAACTAAGTTTTAAAAGAAGATTATAAATATTATTATAAATATGTTTTTAAAATTACTCATTTATATTAAAATAAATCATTATTAAAATTAGTATTTATCAAAGATGTAATTTTGTAAGAATATTATAATATGTAATATAAATAAGAAAGCAAGCAAGCAGAGTAATTTTAAAAGTTTTAGAGAACGCAGACTTAATTAAAGAATTTTATAATTCTTTTCCATAAGATACTTAGAGAGAGACGAGGGAATAATGCTAAGATAATTTATATTATGAAATAATATAAAAAGAAAGAAAAATATTAAAGAACCTCTGTCATAGGAGAGCAGAGAGCCAAAATATTAAAAGAATTTAAAGAACCTCTGCCACAGGAGAGTAGAGAATAAAGAAGAAAAGAAAAAAAGAAAGAACAAAATGAAAAGGAGACAGAGATGATTGCTTACCTACTGAAAATGAGCATAGATATGGTGGTGAGTCCACCCAGATTTGCTTTCCAGAGATACATCGGCCAATCCAGGGGATGGTTGCACCTGTAAGACGGAGGTTGCTTACAGAGGTTATCAATATAAACATAGGCCACAGAGAGCCTCACCTGTAAGACCGAGGTTGCTTACAGAGGTTATGTTTTCATACATCGGCTCAAGAGAGTCGCACCTGTAAGACAGATGTTGCTTACATAAGTTATGGCATTGGAAACCAAACTCAGATAAAGGTTGCTGAGTTACTGTAAAATCCCTATAATACCCTTACTCCCCTTTTTTTCCAAACCAAAACCTAACACTCTCCTAACACACACAAGCGGCTGAAAATGAAAGGAGGAAAAAGAGAGAGGGAAAACAGAGAGAGAGAAGAAAGGAAGAAGGGGGTGGGGAAGGAGGACAACGCTGGTTAGGGCCACACTGTCGTCGTGGTGCTGCAAGTGATGGTTGCGCATAGAGGACCGTTGCGTCGCTGAGGGGAGCCCAAGGAGAGAGAAGAGAACGCGCAGAAGAGAGGCATGGTGAACAGAGGAGGTTTCATCGCCGTCACTGTTGGAGCCCTAGCCACCGCCGTTGAAGCCAACCTTGTCATCGTCAAACTACTGTGCCGCCGAGAAGGCCGAAGAGAAAGAGAGATTTCACGAAGGGGGAAGGAGAACGCGACAAAGCTTGTCACCGAGAATAGGGGTACTGGTGGTGTGAGCTATCACTGCTGTTGCAGTTGCTGGGGAAGGAGGTCACTGTCGAGCTACGCGCTGCCATCAGAGTCGTTCCTTGCTGGCGCTGCTGCTGGTAGTTGCCTTTGCTTCCGGTTTAAGCATCTTGTAACACCCTAACTTTTAGTACCTCATGATCGCACTAAAAGTCCGAGCGCTAGTTACCTCTATTCCTTTAATTATATACTATGTTTATTTAATATTGAGTTTTTGTGAATACGAACCAAAACATTATTAGGAAAACGAAAGGAGACTTTATTTTAAACCACTTAATCACAAAGTATATATATCCACATAACTTTATATACATAGACTTATTTCAAAGAGTCTCAATTACAAGTCCTACCTCTCTAAAAACCAAAATAATAAACGATGAGGAAAAAATAAATTCTAACAACTCAACTTGTGAAAATAATCTTCTATGCTCCTATAGCCCCGCACTAAACCTTCGCACCTATAACTGAAAGGGGTTGGAGATAGAGGGTAAAAACTGGGGAGTTCTTAGTAGGGTCGGAGTAGTTAAGTTTGTTTTATTATGTTCTCAGTGAATAAAAACAATCAACAAAATACAATCCAACTCAACAATTATAGAACATAGAATCCAATCACAAGCACACACAATCATAGAAAATACAATCACAAACAAATATGCACAAACAAGAATGATGCATGTCTAGTCCTATCGCAGGCCATGAGCTCATTTGTCGGTTGCCTACCCGCTCCCGACATTACCCGGGCACCAGTCCCAGATATGGCTTTCCCGATGCATACTGTGTGCTTATAAGTTTTACGACTAGGCCGCATACAGTGTGACTTTCAATGTGCTTACATCTGGAAAACAGTTCTCAATGTGTGGGCGTCCCCACTATACATTTGGTGCTAAGGTCCAAACAATGTTACATCTGCTCTCCTATGGCAGACAGTCTTTTAAAGCTTTATTTTTGCCATCTGCTCTCCTGTGGCAGAGATTTGCTCTCCTATGGCATATATCTCTTTAGTTAATACATTCTTTTCTTTTCTGTGCTTTACTCTCCTGTGGCAGAGATTCATTAGGTTCTTTTAATCTTTATTCTCTGCTCTCGTGTGGCAGAGATTTCTTTAATTAATACATTCCTTTTCTTTTCTTTCTTCTTCTGTTCTTTCCTATCATTTCATAATAAAATTTATCTTCGCATTATTTCCTCGCCTCTCCGTAAGTGTCTTATGAAAAAAAAATTATAAAGTACTTTAGACCATTCTGTTTGCTCTTCTCTAACTTATAATAATATTAATAATATCTTTACTAGATAATATTCTTAATAAAAAAATAATAACAATAATTTAAATAAGATATTTTAAATAATAAATAAATAATATATATATATTTTCTTAAACTCAGTTTATAAAACTTTATTTTTAAATTTTTATTAATTACTTTCTAAATCACGAATTTTTAAAATTCTATTTTTAACTTTAACATTTTATAAAATTATATTTGAACCCTCACTTATTTTCATACTTATAAAAATAATCCTGAATTTTTATAAAATATCTAAAATACCTGAAAACTTATATAATTATAATTTGTACCTCAATTTTTATATACAAATACAATATTACCCTTTAAAAATAAAGTTTTACTATTAATCTTTCTCTTATACCTAAAACTGAAACCCTTAATCATTCCCTTTCAAAATATTACTTGTATTTTAATCTGCTTTTGAGTCTTTCGGTTACCTATTTTTCTCAACATTTAATTTAATCTTTCAACTACTAAATCGAATCAATTTCCTCAAGATACCACATCAAACAGTCGCAAAACCATTAAAACAACCACAACTGAATTGTTTCGCGTAGCCGAACCAACAAATCACAAGCAATAACAATAATTCAGTATAAACTCATTCAAATTCAAACAATAATCAACTAAATCAATATTCACTTATCAAATTCACATATAATTATTAAAAGTTGTCAAACCCTACCTTGATATGAAATCAAAATACTCGAAATTCTGGAGAAGCTTTTTGATTGAGTTGCTGAGAAAACGTCAGAAATCGTCTGTGTTTTTTAGAACTTCAGTTGGGCGAACTCAAAGAAAAAAAGAGCTATGTCACCGTCAACTTCTACTAAACAAAAGTAATACCAACGTATAAAAAAAATGATACAAATATTTTTAACAAATTAAATTTTTTATTGGAATTACAAATCTTAAAAAATTAAACTCGGAAAGGGGTTGGCCATGGTTTCACGTTCTCTCTCCCACGACCTTTCTTTTTTTTTTTGTGATTTTCAGTGATCAAGAGGAAGAAAGGAATTAAAATTATGTATGATGGTGATGATGCGTTTGATTAAAAGGGGCAGGTGTTTTATATATATAAAAGAAACGTGGCATATATATACATGCATAAGTTTCATTTTCTTTTCTTCTATGCTTTTAGAGGCTTTGCCAATAATAATAATAATAATAATAATAAATTTAATTTTTGTTTATTGAAATAATTTTTAAACTAATAGAATAAATTATAATTAAATTAAATTTCAATAATTATAAAATTTTATTTAATTATTTTTGGTAAAAAGTAATTTTAAAAAAATAAAATCTCAATAAATATAATGACTCATAAATAATTAATTATTTAATTTTAAAAAATTTGAAGTGTTATACATCCTATCAGATCTTCTGTTGCTGTTGCAGTTTCTAGAGAAAACGCTGCTGAAGTGCCTCTGTTTTGGTCTAGGTTATTTTCTTTAACTTGCCACATTTCTACTTTTACTTTGTTACTATTCCATTGATGCTACCTTGTTTCCGTTCTGTTATGTTTCAGCCGTCATTGCTGTGATTATTACAATGTTGTTGTTGCGGGATTAGTTGGAGTTGTTGCCATTGTCTGTTCTTTCGATCCATCCTATTTCAACCATCCTCACCCTTTAATTTAGCACTCCAGGTTTGGTCTTTTCGGTCCCCTAAAACCAAGTTGTTTACAATTGTTTAGCTTTACATTTATAATTATTTTGATATATGGTGCTTTGAACTTGGTTATACTTACAAAGATTACTATCAAAGAATTTTAAATTGGTTTTAATAATCGATTTATTAGAACTAAATATTTATTCTTGTTAAGCTCATTCTAATATGCATATGAGATTATATATTTTTATGAGACTATATGTATGTTTGAAGAAGTTTTATATTATTTTAAAGCATTTAATTTTACCCGAATATGTATTTTTGAAATATTGAAGTATTTGTTGGTACTCACTTATGTTGAAATTGTAAAATATGTTTGAAATGCCTTAAGATTGTGATTGAATACGAATTGGATGAGAAAGTATTATTTGATTTGATACCTCATATTTGAAAGACTAAAGAATTTGTCATATTCGAAATTATATGTTTTGAATTGGTTTGGGAGGCTCGTATTAGAAAACCGTAGTTAATGATGGTTATGACGTTAATCTAGATGCGTCTGGCTCAGACCTCAGCTAGCAGAGGCGTTGCTAGCCTAACGTGTAGGCTACATGTTGGATCTGTTATTCCGTACAGACACACTAGAGAAAAGGGCTACCCATAGAGGTGGAGCCGCCCAAGTGTGGACTTTTGATTTGATTTCTGTATGAGAACTCCCTTATTGATTTACTTATTATTATCAACTATTATTTTCTAATTAAAATTACTTTGATAATAATGTTTATATGGTCTCATATCGATTATAGATGTATTGTCTAGTCACTGAGTTGTAAAACTCACCCTGTTTTTCTAAAAATATTTTTCAGGAATAAATACTTGACTATGTGAGACTTTCTATTCAAGAGTAACGATCTACAATGAGTACTTATTCTTCGTAGAGTTCCTAGATGTATATGCTCTATATGACCATATGTTACAGGTAGGATCCATCCATATTTATTTATTTTATTTTTGCTAAAAATATGTAACTATTCATTCTAGAAACTATAAATTTATCAAAAATATTTATAATCTTTTATTTATCTTATATTCGAATCTGTTAGGCTTGCTGGGGGAATATTTCCCTGGGCGCCAGTCATGGCTCATTTTGGGCCGTGACAAAGTGGTATCAGAGCTTAGGTTTAATCTGTGTAATATGGAGCAAGTGTCCTATGGTAGGATCAAAATTGTATAAATAGAAGCGCGCGTATTTGTACAAATTGTGACACTATCAAAGGCCTATAGGAATGTCCTCCTTGTCCTTTGTGTCGTTGTTGTCTTTTGATTGTGATAATGTGTCCTCTGCCGCTTCTTACTACTCCTATCCTTATGTAACCAATCTTGACTTATTCTTTGGTATATTTTTCTTGAACGTGTCTTTGCAAAGGTTTTAGTTTTAGTTCTGATTCGCAATTTCTCTCGTAGCTAGTACAAATCTTCTCTGATTTTTTTAATGTATGCTTTAATCTTTTTCATCTTCGTGTTGTTTTCTATGATTTCTGATATCAATATTTCATGAATTACTTAGAAGATTCGATTGGTGTTTGCTGTGAATTTACTATCTAATTCCTTTATAAAACTGTATTAGAAATTGTGGATTGAATGAATTCGTTGAGTTACTGAACGAGATGCTTTGTTCTGGACTTGATAAGTGATATCAAAATTTTTCTTTTTATGTTGATAATCTTTGAAGTTATGACCAAAATTTGATTTGCTTGTGATCCTTTCTTTCAATTTAAGAATTTTGAAAAATGTTATTCAATTTTTCAAGGAGAAAAACTATGCAATGAACATATAATGGAGTGTTATTGTTGTTTGTCAAACTGGTGATTTTATTTGTTTAGGTATAGTGAATTATTTGGGTGACTAGTTAGATAGATCGAAGATCTTTTTGATCTAGAAGTTTGTTTGAATTTTTCTAATTTGATGATATGATTTTATTATAGTATTGTGTTGCTGGACATGATTTTTCTATCACAGAATTCTTGTGATTATATTGTTCTATGATTTTTATATTGTTGCTGAATTCTAATGATTTCTGTAGAATGTGATGTCTGGGAAAGAAATTAGTTATTTCAAGAGATTTCTAAGAAATATATATGTTACTTGAATGAAGAGGTTAAGGCTTTTGAAACGATGACAACAAATTAGAGAGTATATTCATTAGCTACTGGTTTTTAGGAATCAATTTGTGTGGCTAGATTGAATAAGGGGTTATTTGAATTTTAGGTGATTGTCTCTAATTGTATATTTTTACTATGTATGGTCCTGATTAAACATTGTTTTGTTTTCTCCTTGCTTTTTTGATGTTCATGGAGTTATATATCTGAGATGTGTTCAAGAAAAATGGTTAAGTACACAAAAAATAGATTGTTAGAAATGTGGTCAGTTCCAAAATAGCATTTCAAGTTCTCTTTGGTTGTAGGTGCGAAAAAAAACATTGTTCCTAAATTCATACACGTTCTACGTTTTTAATTATATATAAATATGATCTGTTATTTGTTAATGTACTTGAAGAAAGAAGTGAGAGCTAACTTTGCAGAGACTTAAATTAAGGAACAAGGAGAGAAATTATTTAACTTTTGGATGCTTACAATATAATATTTTGTTGGTTTACACAACTTTTCATTTATTCAATGAGGATTCCTTTTGCTTTTAGATGGGAGTAAAGCTCAGAAGGCTTTTTATTATACTATCTTTATACTTTTTCCAGGTTTATCATTAGTTAGATTAAAAAATATTTTTCGTGATGATGTTAAAATGACTTTATACTTTCAAGTGAATTTTTATGATCATGTTCATTATTTTGAAATTGGAAGTTGAAATAATTTGGTTGGTCTGACTTTAGAAGTGTATACCACAACCAATGTGTTTGTGTCTTTTAGTAATTTTGTGCTATGCTTTGATTTTATTGTTGCAACAGTGGATTACATTTAGACGCGAATGACTTACTAAATGGCAGCTCAAACAAGCTATTTTATATGTATTATCATGACAAAAAAAATTCCATTTATGTATGAAGGAGGGTGTGTTAGAATCAGTTCTTATAATTATATTTGCTTCGGTGATGTTTGTCTTTTATTTTTTTTATTAGCTGATTTAAGATATATAACTGTAACTGTGATAGTAGTAATGCTACTTTGTTGTTTGAATTTGATTTTAAACTGGATATTTACTTGAGTGGTATCTCAGTTTATTCATTGTGAAGGAACTTGGTCTACTCTCAAACAGATCATGCATGTGAAGGTGAAATATAGATTGTGAAGGCTTGCTTTTTGTTGATGAGTAAAAAGATGAACTTTATTTTTTAGCTAAGATATGAAATTTAAAAATATTCTTAATCTTTGCTTTTTTTGAAAATTCCTCTATTATCAACTATTATTCTTATTCTCAGAGATTTGTGGAGATTGATTTTTTGGGTTTGCGGAATTGAGATTGTAGGTCATAGATATTGAAAAGAATTTATGGCAATTTCGGATGGAAAGATTGACTATCTAATTCCTTAAAGTTGAAAAAACTCTTTATATGAGTTTTTTTCCCTTATTATATTCACAGATTATTATTAAGTAGGCATTGTAAAAAAATTGATTACTTTTCTAATTTTAGGATAGCTTTAGTACTTGTTTGCAACGTATGAAGATTGGAGATGTCTAAACTTTAAATAAACCGATGGGTTCATTTTGAGTCAATGGGTTTAATCTTGAGTTATTTTATTATAACTTGTTGACCTGAGAAATTATGGGTATGCATCGATCATAACTTGATTTTAGAGGTGTAAAGTTATCAATATTTTCTTTTCTTTTCATGTGTTTCCTATTTTTAGTTGGTTCATTTATTTCAAATTTTTTTCATATGTTGCCTTTGCTCGTTCTAAATATTTTCTTTATTACTATACTTTGATTGATTGTGTTTGAATGTTTTTTTTGTTTATTGTTGTTGATGTTTAGAAGTAGAAATCTCCAGGTGATACCATTTTTTATATATTAGCTTCTAATTTTGGATGCAACATCTATGTCTTTTTCCTAATCAGCTTTTTCAATTATTTGCAATACTCATCATTTTGGACTTTTTAGATTCTTGATGATGTTGATGAGGAATATGGCGAAGTTTTTTTTTTTTGGTGATTTCAACATTTACTTATGCCCTAAAGCCTTTTATGCTATGATGATATTGTTCTGCTGGACCTTATTTTGTTTTGTTTGCTTTCTAGTTTTGTTGGAAAAAAAGAATCTATATTCTATCTAACATTGTCACATCTTGTGGTATGATTGTTGAGTATGGTGCATACAGAGGACTGAAAATTATAACCTATGAGGAATAGTTCTTCAAACTTCCTCGTTTCTTTGTCCAAGTAATGGTAATCATTATGTTTGGGAACATTAGGTGTTCTTCTTGGGATAGTTTATGTTGAAGTATGCACTATAATCATGCCACGTGATTTGACATATCGTTCATTTTTTTATATTTCATATCGGGAGTTCCTTGTTTCAATTCTTGTTGAAATGAATTTGATTATTTTGTTTCATTTCCTACATTTTATGCATATCTCGATCTGATCGTGCTTTTGACTATACCATATATTCTCGACAGCACGACAACACAGGTGCTGACATTGCATTCCTTTACATGAACTATGTAACTCCTTGATGTAATTTGCAATTGCTTTACTATGTTACATCATATCTTCTAGTATTCTCCTGGAATTCTTCTTCCAGATCTTCTTTGAAATTTTTTTTTGATTTGATTCTTCTCTTACCTGATTGTGTCCTTAATCATCCTCTTAAATCTTTGTAAAAATAGTCATTGATTTTGGTTAACCTCTTTTTGTGAACCTTGTACTTCTTTAATTCAACTTGAACTTGTTTTGAGCTAATACACCATATTTTCTTTTATTGTTTCCGTTAAAGTTTCTTGATTAAGATTTTCTTGTTAAGATGCGATTGACTCTTTCTGGCACACTTTATTATTTCTATACATCATTGCTTAATTGCAATCTTAAGCATCCTTCTAAGTTTGTGCGAACACCATCTGTGATGTTTGCTCTTCTCTTCCTAGATTTTGTGTCCTTTTGAGTAAACTCGAGCTTATTTCGGTGTCACGTGTGATTCCTAAATATAGCAAGCGATGCATTAGTTTGTTAGGATACAACTTATTGATGTTGAAGTTTAGAAAGTTGTAATTCTAAGGCTTGACGTGAGACCGGTTACTACCAAGGAGATGTACAACAGAACCAAGAGATTATGAAGTAAAAGTGTATTTTGAGGAGATTGATAAACTAAGAGAAAAGTGCTATGTATATCTAAGTTGTCAAGGGAACGAGAGTAGGTGAATGCCAATCGCATCGTTTTAACAGAAACATATCTTGTAACTTTTGCACATCCTTATACTTCTTTCTCATGTTTGGTAAAGTGCTAAAGTCATGTAAAATTTTGCAGATTATATCAATTTTCGAATTTTCGAGGGCAAAAATTTTTGTAAAGAGGGTAGAATGTAAAATCCTTACAATACTCTTACTCCCTTTTTTTTCCAAACCAAACCCTAACTCTCTCCTAACACACACACGCAGCTAAAAATGAATGGAGAAAAAAGAGAGATGGAAAACAGAGAGGGAGAAGAAAGGAAGAAGGGGGTGGGGAAGAAAGACAACGTTGGTTAGGGCCTCGCTGTCGTCGTGGTGGCTGCAAGTGGTGGTTGCACATGAGGACCGTCGTGTCGCTGAAGGGAGCCCGAGGAGAGAGAAGAGAACGCGCAGACGAGAAGCATGGTGAACAGAGGAGGTTCTATCGCCATCACTGTTGGAGCCCTAGCCACCGCCGTTGAAGCCAGTTTCGCCGTCGTCGAACTATTGTGCCGCCGAGGAGGCCGAAGAGAGAGAAAGACTTCACAAAGGGTGAAGGAGAACGTGACAAAGCTCGTCACCGGGAACAGGGGTACCGGTGGTGTGAGCTATCGCTGCTGTTGCCATTGCTGGGGAAAGAGGTCACTGTCGAGCTGTGCGTTGCCATCAAAGTCATTCCTTGGTGGTGCCGCTGCTGGTAGTTACCTTTGCTTCTAGTTTAAGCATCATACTGGATCTTCTGTCGCTGTTGCGGTTTCTAGAGAAAATGCCGCTGAAGTGCCTCTATTCTGGTCTATGTCATTTCCTTTAACTTGCCTCGTTTCTACTTTTGCTCTGCTACTATTCCATTGATGCTACCTTGTTTCCGTTTTGTTCTGTTTCAGCCGCTATAGCTGTGATTATTACAATGTTGTTGCTGCGAGATTAGTTGGAGTTGTTGCCACTACCCGTTCTTTCGATCCATTATATTCCAACCTTTCTCACCCTTTAATTTGGCACTTCGGGTTTGGTCTTTTCAGTCCCTTGGGACCAAGTTGCGAGTAGGCTTTATATTTATAATTATAATTGTTTAGCTTTAAGTTTATAATTATTTTGATATACGGTGCTTTGAACTTGGTTATACTTACAAAGATTACTATCAAAGGATTTTAAATTGGTTTTAATAATCGATTTATTAGAATTAAATATTTATCCTTGGTAAGCTCATTCTAATATGCACATGAGCCTATATATTTTATGAGATTATATATATGTTTGAAGAAGTTTTATATTATTTTAAAGCATTTAATTTTACTCGAATATGTATTTTTGAAATATTGAAGTATTTGTTGGTACTCACTTATTTTGAAATTGTAAAATATGTTTGAAATGCCTTAAGATTGAGAAAATGTGATTGAATACGAATTGGATGAGAAAGTATTATTTGATTTGAAACCTCATGTTTGAAAGACTAAAGAATTTGTCATATTCGAAATTATATGTTTTGAATTGGTTTGGGAGGCTCGTATTAGAAAACTGTAGTTAACGATGGTTATGACGTTAACCTAGATGCGTCTGGCTCATACCTCAACTAGCAGGGCGTTGCTAGCCTAACCTGTAGGCCACACGTTGGATCTGTTATTTTGTACGAATACACTTGAGGAAAGGGCTACCCATAGAGATGGAGCCGCCCAAGTGTGTACTTTTGATTTGATTTCTGTATGAGAACTCGCTTATTGATTCACTTATTATTATCAACTACTATTTTCTAATTAAAATTACTTTGATAATAATGTTTATATGGTCTCATATCGATTATAGATGTATTGTCTAGTCACCGAGTTGCAAAACTCACCCTATTTTTCTAAAAATATTTTTCAGAAACAAATACTTGACTATATCAGACTTTCTATTCAAGAGTGATGATCTACAATGAGTACTTATTCTTCGTAGAGTTCCTAGATGTATATGCTCCATATGTCACAGGCAAGATCCATCCATATTTATTTATTTATTTATTTATTTTTGTTAAAAATATGTAACTGTTCATTCTAGAAACTATAAATTTATCAAAAATATTTGTGACCTTTTATTTATCTTATATTCGAATCTGTTAGGCTTGCTGGGGGAATATTTTCCTGAGCGCCAGTCATGACTCGTTTCGAGCCATGACAGTTACGTTTGGAGCAAGTCAAAACCGACAGATGAGCTCATTAGCTGCATTAGGGATAGACATGCATCATACTTGTTTGCGCATATTTGTTTGTGAGTGTTTTTTTTTTGTGATTGTGGGTGTGCTAAATGATTGATTAAATTTTGTGTTCTATAATTGTTGAATTGAATTGTCCCTTGTTGACTGTTAATACTGACCAAGTATATGTAAAATGAACTTAACTTCTAACCTCAACCCTACTAAGAACTCCTCGGTTCTTACCCCCTATTTCCATCCCTTTCAGCTACAGGTGCGAAGGTTTATTGCAAAGATGCAGGAGCACAGAGGAATATGTTTACGAGTTGAGTTGTTAGAATTTATTTTTCTCTCGCCTTGTTAGTTAGAGTTTATTCAGAGGGTCAGGTTCTGTAATTGCTTTTGTATGTAATACTACAACGTATTATTAATATTAAGTATGTGAATATGTGTTGTTTGTACTTGTTGGAAAAGTTGTAGCTTTAGTAAAGCCATCGATAGATGTATGCGTAAAAGCTCAATATTAAATAGATAATGAAAGGAATTATGTTAGTAACGCCTTACTTTTGGTATGATCACGAGGTGCTAAAAGTTAGGGTATTACAAAAATAAACTAAACCACACATATTTATACATAAATATATTAGTAGTTGATTTTAGTGGATAAGTTCAATATACAAATAGCATTTTTATTATATTTTTTATAACCAATAAAAAAACCTTTACATTAATGATCGCTTTTTGTAACCTGTAATTTGTGTTAAGTGTCAGTGTTAATATGCATTTTTTTTGGCAAATTGTAAAAGGAATAGGGTTTGTCTAAAATCAGCTCAAGTCTTTTGAGCTTATTTGATGCACTATAAAATTTGAATCGTTAGATTAGATTGACAAATGATCTAATGGTTTATATTTAATTTATTATTAATTTATTAAAAATTACGCTTAAAGATAACAATTTTTTTGATATTTTAAAATTGCCCAATATAAAATTTGAGAACCAAACCCCGACTTGCTGCAGTGATGACCCTCCGGTTCTTCCTCTACCCACTTTCTCTGCCCTCTTCCTCTTCACGATGAAGCTCCGTTTCATCCATTGTATGTCTTTGATGAAAAATAGCAGCTAACATGACTGCAATGCAAAATACAAACGAATTATACAATTCTCATAGCATTGTTTGTAAAATCCATGAAGCCTCATGCCTCACTATGTTAGATACCAACCGAACAATAATAGAGAATTGCAATTGCTACATATAATTACCAAATTGGCATGGATCTTAGCTACACCAACATGCTTGTAGCACAACACTTCATTCTTATGTCATGGATCACCACAATAAGCAGCTATAGGAAACTACTTTTAGATCATAAATAACTATGTTAGCGTTGCACACAGCATATTGCTCTGTGAAATTGAAGGTTAGGGCTTCCTCTATAACTCTATTTCATGTCACTTTGCCCCTCCGACATGAATATAGCATACAACCCCTGAATCAGAACAAATAAACAGAACAACATAATTGAATAAAATCAATGAAAGGAAAGAATACAACAGATTTATACAAGGGAGTGGAGAAATACAAGAAGAATATAAAAGGAACAAAAAAATAATAATAAAATCAATGAAGCAACTTCATTCCTGAGTCTGAGGCTCCATTGTTACTCTGGAAGTGGAGGATGAAGAGGGAGACGGAGCACCACGGTGCTGACGACCACTCGACGAGAGAAGAGAGAATAAAGAAGAGGAGATGGGGAGGGAGAGCCTACGAACGACACCGGGAAATGAATTGGACGGCAATGGCGACAGCTCGGTTGGACGACGATGGCGAAGGCTGAGACTTTGGAGAGTTGAGTAGGTAGTGGTGAGTTAATAAGGAAAGGAATTACGAATTAGGCTGACTTTGGAGTTTGTTTACCGTGTGGTGAGTTTGGGGGTGGGGCTGAATTTGGAGTTTGGTGAGTTTAGGATTTTATTAGTTGAATTTAAAAAATATTTGTGATAAACATAAAAAAATAATAATTATTTTAAACCCCCATATGAGATATATTTATAATTTATATTTTGTACCTAATAGAAAAGCTTAAATGACTCGCGTTTACTAAAGACAAACCCAAAAGAATAGGCCCAAATATATATTTTTACTTGGTTGGCCCATTATTTTAGTAGAAATACTAATTTTAGATTAAGGCAAATCACCTAAACAAACTAAATGAGATTCAATTTTTCATAAATATCCTAAATAAAAAAATATTACATGCATGTCTTAATTAATATTTATATATAAGCCGAATTTATTAAACCCGATTTAGCCATTCTAGTGTTGAATCGATAAAATTTGAATTACTAGGTTTATATGTAAATCAAATTTAGTAGCTTTGATTTACTATGTTCTAAAATTCAAATTGAGCTACCCATAGTAAATCGAAACAATGTGCTTCGATTTAGGCCAATAGTTTATACCCCTAGTAATTCGAATTGATTGAATTAGATTTAGGCCTCTACTAAATCGAATTGATTGAATTTTTGATTTAGTAGTAGCGTCCACTAGTGGTAAATCAAATCCACTAGGTACGATTTAGTATATATATACATATATAAACAATTCGAATTCACTTGTTTATTTCACCAAAATCCCACCCCCAAAAGCTTAATCCAGAGAAAAGTGAGAAAAAAAGCACAACATTCAAACTGCGGAAATAGAAGACAGCCCGAATTGTATCTATCGGTTTGATGGGGTTGTTCATATTGCTGGTTTACTACAAGAAAAACACGGAGTACCGTCGGATTTAGTATCGCAGCGTATCGGCGGATTTACCAATGAATTCAGTGACAGTTTTGTAGTAGGATTCGTCATACTACCAAATAAGAGCTAATCATAGCGTTGGACTTTCCGTCGGATTATTCTGACAGTAGACATGATTAATGAAATGCTGTGTTTTGGTTGCCTGCACCACGTTACCATTGGATGAAGCCACCAGTAAATCGACGGTAATCGTGCCCTCTTTTCCTTCATTTATAATTCATTTTCTCTCTCTAATCTCTCTCCTTCCTCTCTCTCTCTCTAACCTCTCAGCTCACAGTCTTTCTCTAGCCCCTGTCACCACTGCAAAGGTCATCGTCGATGTCGCTGCTAGAACCGCCTCTGCCGCCGCTGCTGCCATCCCCTGCCGTCGATGGAAAGATTACTACCACTGCTACTCGAAACACACCCTTCTCTCTATTCTATTTCTGCCACTGCTGCCCTTCCGACGCTGAAAAGGCCGACGATGCCACTGCTCGAACCGCCCACTTCTATCTTTTCTTTTCTAATTTCTTTGCATTCCAGGTTTGCATTGAATCTGTTTTTCACTATGTTTAATTTTTTCTTCGTTAATATTAATTTTATTTTGTTAGTTAATTTTTAGTAATTAGTTTAGTTAGATTAATTTCTATTTTAGTTGATTTTAAGTGGTTAGAGGTTAGGTGTTTTGTTATTGTATATTCTAATACAAATGTGGAGGTACATTTTAAATATTATGATTTCAACTACCGATAAAAGAAAAAAAATAAAGAATATAGCAACAATTGGGTTGGGTGTTCTATTATTGTATGTTCTTATGCATACCATATTAAAAAATTTATAATATTTTTTTGGTTTATATGATTTCTCTTTTACGTATTTGGTTTGCTTGTTTCTTATATTTTGTTGCTTTTTTTTGGATTTAAACAATTATTTATTTGTATGCATGATGTACAAAAAAAATAAGGAATAAAAATCTGGTTCAAAATGGATTTGTCTCACAGAAGAAAACATGTGTCCCTATGATTAACACATATCATATTATAATCTAGCTTCTAATATATATCTATATTAATTGTTTCTTTGCATTCATTATCCAATTTTATGCTACTATCTTTTTCTTTTCTTCTCTGCTTACTTGTTCTTGTTTTCTTTTTCTGCTTTGCACTCTAAACTTTTTATGTTACTAATATGTTCGCTGTACAGACATGACGAGAGATAGTAGAGGTAGGTCAAGTGGGTTATTACGTGGTTGTGCTAGAGGGCGGACTTCCGCCGAATCTCCCAAGGTTGCCCAGTAATCGTCCACTACCTCGGCTACCCCGTCGTCCCTTGTGACATCACAGGTAGGTCTATCGAACCAGCAATTCATCCTGGTCCCAAACACGAACTGGGTGCCTCCTACTGCTACACCCCTTGCAGATGCAACGACGACAGACTCTGCGAGGGGTGATTCCTCCAATGCCCCCGAGCAAGATGCCCCTCCGCCACCAACCGTCATCTGGTTGAGGATTTAGCCCAATATCATGCAATCATGTGTTCAATTTTTTAATATTAAATTTTTTAGCTTATGTTTGTTTATGTCAATTTTGTTTATCTTAAATTTGTTTATCTTATGTGTTTGTTAATGTGAGGTTTTTTCTCTAACAGGTTTGCACCAAACCCCAATACGTGCACATAGGAGATCACTGAGGTCATTAAGTCCATGTACGACCACTTGTAGCCAACCTACACGCAGATCTTGGTTAATGTGAGAGATCGGTAATTTTTGAAGTGGGCGGTAAGAACCCAATTTCATTTGAATTAATTAATTATATAGGAATTGTATTTCATTCTGACTAACTAATTTTGGTGAATCAATTTGTATAGTTGAAATTCATATGGGATACATAACACAATGTCATGATCAGAAAGACCTATGACCATTGCGCCGCCAAGGGGTTTCAGCAGATGATGAGTGACGTTCGTCAGGGGAATGACCACCTGACGAGGTGGATCTGTCCAAACACGAGGCTTATTTTAGAGATAACGAGGAGTTCAAATATCGCCATCTGACGAATGTCGGTAACAGAGTTTCACTCAGGTCATCTAGATATACGAGTGGGTCGGAGACCTTCATGAAGACGAAGACTAGACTGGTAAGAATTTTGGCATTGTTTACTGTTTTAGTAGTTACTTGAATTAGTTTTTTACTTTCCTTTATGATTATCAATTTACCTAATTAGTTAGTAGAGTAAATGTTAGTTTAATGCCATTGTTTTAGTGGATTTAGGTGGTTAGAATATGTTAGAATAGGTTAGATTAGACTCTGAGATTGTTGGAAAATGATGGATGGAACCCTTCAAGGATGGCTAAATCCAAATTTTAGGGAAGACTTTGCCGAAATTTTTATAACATTTTCAATAAAATCGAAAAAATTATAATTATGTTTTTGAAATTCCATTTAAGATTTTGGTTCATGATTATATTTGTCTTTCATTCATTAATTTGTTCGTTTATTTTATTGGTTAGCTGATATATTAATTTGAAGTCTAACTCGCTGGAGCGTGAGACAACATTGGCAGAAACCTTCAAGTATACCCAAACTTTGAAGGCAAACAAGAAGAGATTTTCTGACAAGTGGTCTGCGGCCCATTATTTGAGTTTAAATTAATCATAAGTTTCAACTTTATTTGGTTTAAAGTCAATTATTTAACTATTATCCTAATCACGACTAACGTGTATGACACAGGAGGAGTACACGCAGAGGTTGGAGGCCGCGACCCAGCAATCTTAGCCGCCTAGTAGGGCTGACGAAGCCGGCTCCAAGACTTCTGTGGTGGATCCTGATAGGATTTAGTGCGAGACCACCTCTGAACCCCACAAGAATCACCGCTTCGGGTTGGGGTCATTCTTCGTAAGTGGCCTCCGCTCCTCCGCATTGGCAGCTTCCTCTGTGTCTGCCTCTGCCACCAGCCTACTGATCGCCATGAAGTTTTTGACCTGAGGGAGGAAGTGCAGAAGCTAACATAGGAGCTTCCTCATCAGGCAGAGCATTCTGAGCATAAGTATCGAGAGATTCTTACATGCATTATTGACAACTCTGACCTGACGGAGAAGTTAGAGCAGCTTGATCGGTTGTGATAGCAGATGGAGGAGTATAGCCAGCAGATGCACGCTGGAGGCAGCGGCGTTGCTGGTTCCAGTGTCGCTATTGCCGGTTCCAACTGCGACACTACTGGTGGGGCACCGATGGCAGCACCTCCTCTGCCACTTCAATAGGGGGATCGTGACTTCGACAATGACGACAACAACGAAGACTACTGGGATATGAAGGATTTAGGGTTTTACGCACTTTTCTTTGTCTTTACTTCATTGTATTCTACATTTATGACATTTTATTTCATTAAGACCATTTATTTTTTAATAAAATTATTTCTTCATTTCTAGCGATGCTAAATTCTGCTAACAATTGTGTTAACCAGAGTCTCCTAATTGTGGCTTAGCTGTGCCAAAAAATTTAGGCTTTATAAATTTAACATTACCGTCGAATTTAACGTCGACGATATCTGATGGTAACTTAGCTTTGATGCCTAAACATTTGAAATGGGACCAACGTTACCGTCAGATGTATTCGACGGTTACCATCAACACAAACTTGACAATCCATTGAAAAACACCGATGGTAACTCTACCGGTAGTTAGCGTTGGACAAGAAAAATCCTTCGCTAAGCTATTTCTGGCAACGTTTATTCCATCAACCCAAGGATGACAATAAATCCAACGATAAATCCAACGGTACTCAGTGTTTTTCTTGTAGTGGTTCCATCTATATAAAATTTATTTTCTTCAAAAAATAAATAATTGTTTGTGATATTAAGTTGGTTAGAATCTGATTATATGTGCTATTAGAATTTTTAAACTACAAATGGTAGTTAGAATAATGATTTAGTAGTTTATTAGAATTTTAAAACTACAAATACAAGTTAGAGGAGTCATAAATAACTGTTAGTTAGAGTAGTGATGAGCGGTTCTATTAGAATTTGTAAGTGTTAAATGTTATAAGTTTAAATCGATTAGAAATTTTGTTGGAGTTTATTTTAATTTAGTTCAGGTTTCAAATGTTAGACTAACTAGGCAGTAGAAATTTAGCAAGGATCTAGCTCCCTTACTTTTTAGTCCTCATAGTTAAGCGCGGAAAAAAGAATGAGAATGGCCTCTTTCAAAACATTGTCTTCCTTAGAAATACCATCCCTTGGTTGAGCAGCTTCTTCTTCAACCGCCTCTTGTACCTCATCCTCGTCTTCAACATCTTCTACCTCAACAACATCTTCATCTTAAGTGGCTTGTCTTAAGCTTGGCTCCTCGGGACCCCTCTCTTGCAATGTAGTTCCGGACCTCAAAGTGATGGCATTGATTCCATCCTTGGAGTTAGGTAAAGGTTGAGAGGGGAGTGCACTAGAGTTTGAAGGTTGAGGGTATAGGTAAGTGAAGTTTGAAGCTCTTTTTGTCTTTGAAGAATAGAGCGAAGGGTTTCATCTTGGTTAGAGGAAGAAAGAGGATAGGTAATTTGGGGGACTTGTGGTTCGTTGAGTTGAGGTGCTTGAGCTTGCCTTTGGTAAGGTGGTTGGTATTTTTGGCCTTGGTTTTGTTGTTGGTAAGGAGGGTTTTGTTGATACCGCTTTTGTTGGTAATTATTGTTCCACCTTTGGTTTTCACCATTGTCTCTTCCTCATTGGTTGTAGTTGTCTCTCCATCCTTGGTTGCGATTGTCTTGCCAACCTTGATTGTAGTTACCACATTGATTATAGTTACCGCCTTATTGATAGTACCCTTGATTCGGACGGTTGTAATAAGCATTGGTAGCCGCCAAGGTGTTTTCCTCTTGGAGTTGTGGACATTCATCAATATAGTGAGAATAGCACACACAAATCCCATATACTCTCTGAGGGACTAACTGTTGACATTGTTGTTGTGGAGGAGGTGTATGTGGTTGTTGATTGAGTTGGAGTTGCTTGAGAATATTGGTCATCTCTCCCAAAGTCTTGGTCAGAGCGAACTCAGTACTATAGGAGACTTCTGCAATAGCCTTGGAATGATTATTCCTGTGCCTTGCAAGTTGAGTAGATTCAGCTAAATCGGTGATAAGTTGCCATGCTTCTGCCGCCGTCTTGTACTTTGTCAAAGAGCCATTACTCGAAGCATCCAAAAGGATCTTATCTTGAGGCTTCATGCCTTGGAAAAAGTAACTAATAAGCACCAACTCGTCAATCATGTGATGGGGGGCACGAATCAAGGAGCTTCCTAAAACGTTCCCAATACTCATAGAAAGTATCTGATTCAACTTGAATGATGCGAGAGATTCACTTCCTTAATCTGTCCGTGACCTCCAGTGGAAAGAATTTGTCCAAAAATTCTCTTCTAAGCAAATCCCAGTTAGTGACAACATTCGTAGGTTGAGTGTAGAACCACTTCTTTGCCCTTCCTTCAAGAGAAAATGGGAAGGCATATAACCAAATAGCAACTTCATCCGCACCATACCACCTAGCAGTTGAACAAGCAGTTTGAAAGTCTCTAAGGTGCTTGATGGGATCTTGAGTGGGTAGACCATGGAACTTAGGAAGTAGATTAATCAATGAAGTCTTTAGCTCAAAATCTACATTCAAGTTCGGATGGCGCGCTTGAAATGGTTGAAGAGTAAAATCTGGGGCTTCTGCTTTCTTGAGAGTGATCCTTCTAGGAGCGGCCATAGTATCGGTACCTAAATCAATAGAAGAGATGTCAATATATTTAGTAGGAGAGGAGTTATTTTCTTCCTCAAATGACGCTTTGGATTCAACCTCAGGTAAGATTGGTGAATTAGGTGAAACCCCTTCACCACCCTCGGAGGCTAACCAATGCTGAGCTCGCCTAATAAGTGAAATGGTTCTTTCAATTTCAGGATCGAATGGGGCTAATATCGGATCCGGTAATGAATGCGTCATTCAATAAAAGAAACATAGAGCTCATGGCAACAAAATATATTAATCAAAATACTAATAAATACTACTAATAACCAAAAATCACACAAATAAAAGATGCAATTATGCAAATATGAATATATTACACCAACCAATAACTTAGCACACATATGCAACTCCCTGGCAACAGCGCCAAAACTTGACGAGCAGAGAAATGTCGGTCAAGAATTACCAAAAGTAGTTTTCCAAATCAATGTCGCAAGTATAGTCTTGACCGACGAGATTTTCGCTAATCAGAGTTAAAAAATTTGTCACAATTAAATTCAATAATCAGGAGTAGAATCCCGAGTTGTTTTCCTAGGAGTTGACACAAGATGCAAATTATTGATTGTAAATTTCTTGGGGATTTTTGAAGTTGAGAACAAGTGAAATAATTAACTAGAAATTATAGCAATAAGTAATTAGCAAAAGTAGTAAAATAATCAATATAAAAAGCCTTGGTTAGGGGTGAGAATCGGAAATTCTATCCTCGTTGTCTTTCCCAAGTGTGATGGTAAAAGCTCATTGCTCTCACTTATTTATCCTTTAACAAGTGAAGGAAAGTCAAGTGAAATAATTAACCTTAGCTCACAAGTCATAGTCACTTTGTAGAGAAGAACTAGAGTTGGTGAGTTTCAAGCTAATTAGTAATATTCATTTACCAATCAACACTTGAATATGACAATTTAAGTGGCTCCAATAACTCAACCCCAACGAAGAAAGGAAATCTACTCCATGATCATGGATGACATTTTCTCAAACACTTGGTAGGCGAAGATAGAAAGCATGATAAAAAAAATTGAAAAAATAAATAAATTCAAATTACCACACAGAATAATCAACAAGAGAAAAACAAGTAATAACAATGGGTATGAAAATTCTCAATGCATTAACAAAATCCAAAGGTAACAAGATCCAAACATGAATTCAAAATAACAAAATGGAAAAGAGTAATAAAGGAATTAGAGAAGAAAACTATAAGGAAAATGACTCCAATTGAAGGTAACCACAGCTTCTCCCCGGATCCAAGTGAAAGTAAACTAAGAAAACAAAAAACCCTAGAGAGAAGTAGGAGTTTCTCTTACTAGAATTCAAAAATCAAAAACTAAAGTGAAAGTGAAGTGTGTCCCCAGTGTCAGCTCCATCCCAGCTTCTAGTCTGTATTTTCGGGCTTGAAACTAGGTCAAAATCAGTCCAAAAATTGCCCCCAGCGAGTTCTATTAATTGCAGCACGTGACGCTTGTCATGCGTACGCGTCGGTGGGCTCTGCATAAGGTCACGCGTACGCGTCGCTGGAAAAATGGCTTTATCATCGCGTACGCTTCAGTCATGCGCGCACGTTGCTTCCATTTCCTCAAATCTTCAAATTCTTGTGTTCCTTCCACTTTAGCATGCTTCCTCATCATCCTTTATACCATTCATACTCTATAAATCCTGTAATCACTTACTGCACATATCACGGCATCGGATGATAATAACAGAGGATTAAAAATTAGCGATTTAAAGGCCTAGGAAGCATGTTTTCAATTATAGCACGAAATTAGGAAGGAAACTTAAAAACATGAAATTTACATGAATAAGTGTGAGAATAGTTGACAAACCTCACTTAATTCAGTCCAAAATATATAATAAAATAGTGGTTTATCAATGGGTCTGACGCCTTTCATTGGCCGTTGGTGATAAGGGACTTAATGTTTATATGTGGTTGTTATGCATGTTAACATTTTTTCTATTTATGGCCATTGTTCTTAACATTTTTTGGTGTCAGGTGGTCCGGTTATTAGCCAACATTGAGCGAGAAGAGGCCTAGAGTTGTGCAGTGGAGGCTCAGGATATATTTACTCCAAGCAAGGGTTGGCATTCAAGTTTTTATTCACGTGGATGCCATATAATGCACCAGAGGTCATTCAGGGGGTTCATCTCGAGATCATGGAGCCCTGACATATATATGGCACTATGGAGGGTTGTGACGGCATTGATCTACTTTGCTGTGATAGACTGACATCAGGTGGATAAGGTGCTACCACAGCTTGGTTGAGTATAGCATCGCCCATGCTCCGTACTCGACATTGATTTTCTGATGTCAAAAGATGGCAGAGGCAGAGACTGGTAGTTTCTGAACACGTTATAGAGTTGGCACATTCATTGGATCAATAGGACCGGCCATGTGATACGATTTGATGTCGTGGCAGACCCAGAACCATCACATGCTTACTTGGAGTGGTGGCATGAGCATGAAAGGAGATTCTTATCGCATGAGCTCTTTCTCGAGGACCCCAGAGCAGATGCTATCCCAGCCAATGCTATACAGAGAGGTTCAGGTTGGGTTTCTGATATGGACCAGGTGCCAGATGTTCCTGACAGGCGTCTAATAGAGCGGAGACATCATGTTGGGACCCGAGCCAGTGAGCATGAGTGGAGATGGCTCAATGATGCGATCGATGCCATGGAAGGAATAGGTCAATGTCATAGACGAGGTAAGGGGCACTGTTGAGAGGGAGGGAGGGGGCGTCGAGGTAGAGGTTGACGTGATAGGAGAGGCGGTGATGACGGTGGTGACAGTGGAGATGAAGATGGCGGTGTAGGTGGAGGTGGAGATGATACTGGTAGAGGTTGAAGTGGAGTTCAAGGTGGAGTTGATGTAGGTAGATGTCCTGATAGAAGTGGAAATAGTGGAAGTATAGATGGAGGTGGAGGTGGAGATGGTGGAAGTGGAGGTGGTGGAGATGGCAGAGGTGAGGTTGGTTTTCAGGGTGGTGCTTTAGGGTTAGGGGATGGTGGAGGGTTTGGAGGTGACGGGGGGTTTTGGTGAGCTCCTTTTAGATTTGCTAGGCAGCAATGGCCTCGATAGTGAGTTCGGAGGATCACACTTCTTAGAGGAGATTAGCATCATTATCCAGGAGGATGGGGGTGGCCTGCCATGGATCGCAAGTCATCATATCCTAGACAAACCTTGATATGGACCTGAACGAGCCTCCGTCAGGGTCTTTGGACAAGACATTTGTATTGGGTAGTACTCCTCCATTGGCAATTGCAGTAGCGCCTCCCAGACGTGTTGATCCATCTAGGCCAGCCGGGCCGACCGGAGACGAGGATGAGGTACCTCTCGCTCAAAGAGCACAGAGGATCAGACGCCCACACTACTGCTTCATAGGTTCACATCTATTTTGACTATTAGGTTATCATGTTATATAATTATTTTTGTGTTGTTGTATTTAGTATTGCTTGTATGAACTATATTATCATGATATATAATACTTGGATGAGTTTAGAAACTATATATTAAAAAGATGTTCTTAATTGATGTCTGTTTCATGATAAAAAAATAAAGGTAACACTGAAAAAGAAAAAAGACAATAATATTAATAACAATAGTCCATCAGATAATACAACAATAATAGGACATAAACACGGAAAAGACAACACACAATGCACTAAACATTGCTAAACAACAATAAAGCGTAATATAGTAGACATAAGAATAGGCAACACAACTAAGAAAACACTAAACATCGCTAGCTGCTCTAGAATCCCCCCGGTGACTCCTCCCTGTGGGAAATTATGCCGAGTATGACCAGGCTATTTGCATAGACCACACCGCTTTGGTCTATTCGGATCCACCTCATCCATACTAGTGCAAATTCTAGTACTTCTCGAACGACTTTTAGATGCATGTCTCTTGTTGGGATCAGGGATTACTATTGGACCATCATATGGTTGCCAGAAGGCTTCTGGAATAGGAGGATTAAATCCCATCTTGTAGACATCAAACACCGTGCTGAGGCAATATACCTCGTGGACCTAAGTTGCCCAGCTCAAGCGGGAATATGCACAGCAAGCAATTGCAAGGTGACATGGGTAATGAAATGCCTGAAAGTACTCGCTATCGCATGTTCGATCTCTCAATGAGACTCTGTAAGCACCAACTGAGAAGTTACATGTCGAAGTAGTCACAACTAGATTAAACTCCGAATTATCCATATCATATAAGGTCACCGTGAAACACCTTGCTGCCTTTAGAATTGCCTTTATTGCCTTCACCAGTGACTAACTAAATTGCTGCTCTATCTCCAACTATGCCTCAGTCTCTCTTCCCTTGCAAATAAAGAACTCTGCTAATCTCCCATAAGTGGACTTCACCAGGTAACAAACTGGAATGTTCTTAACACCCTTGAGTATTGAATTAACACACTTGGATATATTTGTAGTCATATGGACAAATCTACGACCCTCGTCTTGGTGCTAAGTCAAACTTATCATACTCTATCCTGTTGGCCCAGTCACACATTGTGGGGTTTTCAATCTGGAGGATGTCAAACCAATAATCAAACTCGACCTTAGTCTTTGCATAAGCAACATTGACTAGAAACCCCGTTGCATCATTTTCCCCGAAACTTAGCGTGAAATTCACTATAACGTGCCTAACACAGAATGCATGATAAGCAACAGGCGGAACCCATCAACCATCAGGTGCCTCCAAGGCGACCTTGATGAGTCATGTGTTGCCATAAATGACCATGACTCCACATTTTCACTATCCACTAGGGCAAAAGTAATAGGAACGATATTAGAATTTCCATCCTGAGCAATCGCAACTAGGCCAGGAAAGTTTTTTCATATTTTCTATACAAATGGGTCCCATCAATACTCACCAATGGCTTACAATACTTGAATGCCATGATGCACGGTGGAAACCATAAAAAAATTGGTGGAAAAATGCTGATGACTTGTTAGCCTAGCCTCCAACTCGCATATGACTCGTTTTCAGTAATGCAATACTACCTGGCATGATTATCTGCACACCTAGTATCCATCTTGGCAACTTATTATAGGCCTCCTGCCAGTCCCCATATATCTGCACAATGGTTTTCTGCTTAGCCAACCAAACCCTCATGTACGTAGGTCTAAACCCAAAATGTGACTCCGTCGCATTCTGCAATACCTTGATGGACACAACTACATCAACTCTGATCATAGGAAGGATGAAAGCAGATACGACATGATAATCAAGCTTCCTGTGATCGTTGGAGATCGATATGGCTAGGGGTGTTCTTAGATCGGATCCAATCCGCGGTGTTTATCCGAATTCAATATAAAAATTGCATATATTGATCCGATTTGCAAGGCTCTCGAATTGGATTGTGGATTTTATGTAGATATTCGCATATCCGATCCACATATCTACGCATCTGCAAAAATAAATAAATAAATAAATAAGTAAATATTCTTTTTTTAGTTTTATTTTAACTAATAATTATCATATATGTTATATTGTTTTATTTTTATTATTTAAGAAAAGCATGTTTAATAATATTTTAAGAGTAAACATGTTTAAAAGAGTGGAAAAAAGATTTTTATTGATATCTTTTAATAAAAATAAGCTTTTAAAAATATTTTTATATTTTGTGGATATATCCGAGATCTGATCCGATCCGCAAATGTGCGGATTAGATCCAAGCTTTAAAATCACGGATATTGGATCCGATGATTTTAGTGCACATCGGATTGTAATTTTGGCCATATTTAATCCGGTCCGATCTGCGTTCACCCCTAGACGTGGTCAGTCATGTACGAGATCCGTTATACCATCTGACCTCCCAAATACCTTTTCACTGCTGAAGAGTGATCCGAATGAATCATCTGCAACTATTTTTGAACTCCTTACACTTTCCGTAGTACTTGGCATGGTACGATTCCAACACTTTGTATTCAACCCCATGGTGGATATAAGTCTTGACTTCTTCTTTATTCTGAAACTGCTAACCAACTAGGAACTCAGCTAGAGCGAGTACTACTGAGTTCCCAAGCTTGATGCTCTACCAGCCCCAACAGGAGTACTCCTTCCTATGTCATAATCGCTATCATCATCAATAATGGCGGGCTCCATATTTTCCACGGAATCTGGTGCTCCAACCTCCGTAGAAACTGGGATCATAACTGGAGTATTTCTGTTATCACCTATTTCTACAATCTCATCGCAGTATAGATCAGCTGCGAAAGATAGAGAATTAGATGTCACCAAATTTCTCGCAAATGGCATTACAGATAGAGATGAAGATGCAACAATAAGGTTGAACTAGAGGTTGCTACCATTGGTACTGATTGGCAATTTTGGTTCGATCCTCTTGAACTAGAGACCACATCCCTAAAATTGGCCAATAGCTCATAGGTTCTCACCTCGGGAAACTGGTGATGACAGTGAAATAAAACTTGCAAATCCGCTCTTCATTGTCTATCACAAATGTGTTGTACTTTACCCTATCACAAACAACAGAAATCGAAATTCTATAAAATGACTTCTCTACCTGTTCATTCTATGCAGTCCCAATTTTTGTAGTATGGTATTCTGAAAATCAACAAAGCTCGTAGAAGGTCTGATAAAGACACTCAACGGATCCTTATAAGTAAATTTTATTTCTGCTCACATTTTTTCTTAATCGTACATCTGTAGTGCACAAGAACTAGAAAACTTTCCTCCGTAGCCTTTGTAAGTGTCACTGTAATGAGAATTCAATGTTTTGCTCGTATTTATATAGGTTTGACACGTACACTATTCAATTTACCCAGGGTGATTGTAAATAGTAAATTGAATTTAGTATTGTCGATTTACCTAGTGGAGATGTTAATGAATAAATCGAATTCAATCCATTCAATTTATTATTGTCCACTCAGTCTCCCATGTAAATCGAAGCTAACAAAATCGATTTACTATTGAATGCCCTAAATCGAACGTTATCAATTCAATTTACTACGTAATCATGTATCAAATGCATACATTCGATTTACATGCAAACTCCTGAATCAACATTTTAAATTCGATTTACATAATATTAAGACTCCTATATAATAATTTTTTTGTTTTAGGTCATTCATGTTGAATCTCATTTAATTTATTTAGGTAATTTTGTCCTTTAAATTATATTAAAATTTTTTACTCTAATTCTTATGCAGAAAGAAAGGTAAATTCAAATGGAATTAAAAATTAATAGTTGATTCTCTACTAGTAAATACTCAATGATAAAAAAATATTAACTTTGCAACAGTCATTTTGAGTTGCCTTCAGCAAAAATAAATTTTCTTAATTTTTTTAATTATTTAATACAATATAATTTCTCAATTTATATTTTTTAATAAATGTAATAAAAAAAATTATATAAAAAAATATTAATTAATAAAAAATCACATCTTATCAAATAACTAAAAAAAATTTGGAGAATTCCCTCCTACCTGAAACCTCCACATGTCACGAAGTAGAAGAAAAATGTTTCTGTGAGATGCTGAGTTGAGCTCTCTATACTTTTTCATATATAAAATAATGTGTTTTTCACAATCAGTCATCACCTAACCAGAAATTTGGTCTACAGGTACAGGAATTTCATATTAATATGTTTCGGGACCTGCCACAGCATAACCCACCTTGTTAATTGTTATTATGTTTTTTGGTACCATGACTTAGTCAATTTTGTCAAGCCATTCAATTCGCATTAGTCCAAACCTCACGCAACATAACATAAAAGGAGTTTGATTTCAAACCACTTTAATCGATTGAAGTGATAAACTATATATTTTAATACTAACAAATGTTATGATTTGTAATTATTAATTAATTATTAATATTTTTAATAATATAAAATTATAATTTTTTGTTGATTAAATGTTAACTAAATTTTAATAAAAATATTAGTCTTTAAATTTTTTTTTATTCTAAAATGAATTCTGTTAGCTAAGGAGTCAATAGAATATATATATAATGTGTACAATAGGATATTTATTTGGTCCAATATAAATTAAAAAAAAATTATCCACATTTATTCTAATTCAAAAAGTGCTGTTCATTTTTGTGATAACTACCACCACATAATCTCTAATCCTAATTTTCTCCCAATCCTCCTTTTTTTCACCGACCGTAATTTTACCCACAAAATCCTTCACATTCGAAGCTGAACATCCCACCATCTTTCGCCGCGTGGTTTGGAACCTGGCATCATCGCCGAGCATCCATCACGTCTAGCCTCCCTCGCGTGTCTCCCGCCGACCAGACTCTCCCGACTCGCCCTCCGTCATCGGTTTGTTTATGAAAGTAACCATCTAAATACATATTGAACCAAACATCCGATTTGTTATGTCTTAGCACAGAAATATCTCTTTTGTATTTTAGATTTGACTTGAATCTGTTAAGTGTTGACACTATAATTATTGGTTTTGACACAACATCCAGTGATTCCTTTGGAATGCATGCCACAGGTAATAAGGGTTGAATTACTCGAACAATAACCATCCACAAATACAAGAAAAGTGAACATCTGATATCATACAAAATCGAATATCCAACGTAGTTGTGTATGACTCTCATCTGATATCTTGCGTCGTCGACGTCGGACAGGAGACACACGCTGCCTGCGAGGGTCTCGCTGCTGGTCCGGGTCTGGAGAACAGCGCACACGATCGAAAGGTGCTGGTTGGAGTCGCGATTGTTGTTTCAGGGGTCGCTGTGGTGCCGCGGCTGGTCCAAGACGTGAGAACAGCGCACACAATCAGAAGGTTTTGGTTGGCGTTGCTGCAATGATTGCTGCGGTGCCGCGAGAAGAACAAATCGGTAGGTACAGGTGATGGTGGGTCGCCTTTGTGCACGCCAGTAAAAAACGAGGAGAACGGAAGAAAAAAGACAAGACTGCATAAAGAAATTGTGTTTGTTTGTGTGTTTGAGTACTGATACGAATTCTAATTTTTTTCAAATTTAAAATTAAAAATTATTTAAAATTAATTAAATTTTTAAATATTTAATTTTAATTACAAATTAATCCTCATTATACATATTGTACAACATATACATTAGCTCTTGATACTTTCTCTTCTAAAATATACAAGCTTAGTTGACTTATTAACGCGGAAACTTAAGCAAGGTCATGGTGTCAAAGGTTATATAATTCGGAGCTTACACATGAATCTTTCTAGTTTTTATTAAGATAGATAATATAGATGCACACATATTTCCACAAGCCATGATTCTTCAATCTGCATTTCACTACTATTCTCATATCATTTTGATGATAATATCCATATATCCATTGTTGTTGGCATGTGCAAAAGATCTTACCATAGCAAAACCTGGTTGTGTTTCCACATGTGGGAACGTTGACATCGCTTACCCTTTTGGTATGAACGACTCCAATTGCTATGCTCACAAATTTTTCGAGATAGAGTGCAAAAATCACAAGCCTTACCTTGCAACATTCAATCTTGAGGTCACACAAATTTATGTAAACGTAAGCATACTCACATCTTTAATTTATTTTTGATATAGATTCTATTAGAATTTAGTTTTGATACCTTCGTCAATCGAGTATATGTAAAGTTGATAACTGAGAGCCGTTATATGATTTGACTGATTTGACTAAATTTTCATCTAATGGCTACCGACTATCAACTTCACTTAAAGTCGACTGTATCTGAGTTTTCACTTTTAAATTATTAGATAATTTAATAAATTTGATTAAATTATAAAATTATATATTTTTATTATTTTTGTATCTGTGCGACATATAGGTTAGCACAGTGGAGATCAAGAACCCAATCTACTATAGCTGCCAAAGCAAAAATGCTTTCATAAACCTAACAGGAAGCCCTTACGTGTATTCCCAAGAATACGACAAATTCATGGCCATTGGTTGCAACAAACTAGGGTTCTTGCGTTCCAACGGTTCAAAGGTTGGCGGTTGCGTGTCCATCTGCGACGGCGATGAAGCGGTTGGAAAGGTTGAATTCGGAAACGACGGTTGCCATGGGAGATACTGCTGTGAGACTTCACTGCCTATGCATGTTTGGGAGTACAACGCAACAATAAGGGATATTATTATTGGAGATGGAAGTGAGAGCAACACGTGTAGCTATGCCATGATTGTGAGTGATGCTTGGCTTCACAGTTATGGTTTGGGGATTCAGAAACTTAGTAACGTAGAGAACATGATTGATGTTCCTGCTGTTCTTGAGTGGGAGATTCGGTATGATATGGGGATCAATTCAACACTCTCTCCTTCTCGTGCTTGTTGTGACGGTTCGAGTCTTACGTCTCCAAGCAACACTTCCTCTGGTTTTAGGTGTCGCTGCTTGGATGGTTACGATGGCAATCCCTACATTCGAGGGGGTTGCAACGGTACGATCATGCTATGGACAAATTAAATATTGTATCTCTTATTTCTAAAATGAATAATTATATTTACATCTTTGCTATATTTCAGCTGTGGCATCCGGTAAAGAAAGTGGATCCAAATGGGCTATAATAGGTACGTGTATCTAGCTTATATGGATTTTTAAAAATGAATTTTTTTTGGCTACTATGGACGAATTTCGTCCACAAAATAAATCTTTTATGTTAGAGAATTATTTTCTATAGTCGTTAGTTGAAAAAAATATTATTTATTTATTGATTATATAGTTAAAAAAGTTAGTAACTTCAACATCTCACTCTGATGGATATTGTTAAAATTAGCGACGAAAAAATTTGATGCTACTTTCGTGATGGATTTTGTTTCTGTCACTAACACCAATATCCATCACTAAACTAAAAAAAATATGTTGGTAATATGAGAGAGAGAAAAGAAAGAATATAAATGGATACGAAATGAATTTTTTCATTATCGACAAATTTTATCCGTTGCAAAATAAATCTATCATGTTAAATAATTATTTCTAACGGAAATAATCTGTTGCATAGTCGAAAAAAATTATTATTTATTTACTCATTATATAATTAAAAATTAATGACTTTAACATCTCATTGAACAATATGGCAGTAACTATGAACAAGCAAATATAGCAAGTAAAACAATAATAAAAATATACCGAGATTTTAACATGAAAAATCATCTCAATGTGAGAGGTAAAAATTATGAGTTATCTAGACCCATAAAATAACTCTACTATAATGAAATGAGGTACAAGAGAGCCTCAAACAAAGCACAAATCCTGCATATAACTAGCCAAAATATCAAAGCACCAAAGCTTACAAATGAGACGCAAAAAGATGAAAATATCCAAAAACAAAGCTGATGTTCGAAGCCTATTTATCCCTCTGTAAACCTCCAATCAAAATCTTCACGGTCCAGAATGAAGAACAAGATGGAAAAAATTTGCAGTCCAAATTTGACGTCAATTCAACGGTGAACGAATGAGAAACTACTGTTCAAAGATTGCTGCTCTATATAAAAATGAAAAATCTATTTTCTCTCTTGTGAAGCCAATATCTCCCACTGTAGACCTTCAATCAATATCTTCACTGTCCAAAATGAAGAAAAAGATGAGAGGAACATACAGTTCAAATTTCAAGCCGATCCAACACTGAACGAATGAGAAACTACTATTTCAAATTTACTACTTTGTATAAAAACGAAAATTCTATTTTTCCTTTTCTCTCTCACTTTGATGGCTACACTCTCACTCTCAAAATGACCCCAAAAATTTGATTAGAGTAGAGACACAAGCATGTAAGAATACACTCCCAAACAATTGGACTTGGGCCTCACAATGGAGAGAAAAAAAGAGCCCAACAAATCTCTCCCTTCTTGATTAAGTGGAGGTCCTCGCCATTCTGGCAGTCAAACAACATGTTCAAGCTTATCTCTTGACAATGCTTTTGTCATCATATCAGTGCCATTATCATCAGGGTGAACTTTTTCAAGTTCCAACAACTTAGAATTTAACACATTCCGTATCAAGTGATACCTAACATCAATATGTTTAGATCTTACATAAAAAGTAGAATTCTTGGCAAGATGAATAACACTTTAATTATCACACAACAATACGTAACGGTCTTGCTTGAAGCCAAGTGCTGCAAAAAAAAATTTCATCCAAAATAACTTTTTACATGCTTTAGTTGCTACAATCAATTCTGCCTCTGTGGTAGAAAATGCAACACACTTTTGTAGCCTTGACTGCCATGAAATAGCTCTCCCTACAAACTTAACAAAATAACTTGAAGTTGACTTTTGAGAATCAATATCTCATGCCATGTCTGCATCAGTAAAGCCAACTAGCAAAGATTTTCCACCACAAAAACTCAAAATCAAGTTAGTTGTACCTTTGAGATATCTCATAATCCATTTAACAGCATTCCAATGTTCTTTACCTGGATTAGAGAGAAAATGACTCACAGTACCAACTGTATGAGTAATGTCTGGTCTAGTACATACCATAGCATACATCAAGCTTCCAACAGTTGAGACATAAGGAATTTCATCAATTGCTTGTTTCTCCTCATCAGTGGTTGGACACTGCTTGGTACTCAACTGAAAATGAAGAACAAAAGAACTAGCAATATATTTGGTATCATTCATGCCAAACCTTTGAAGCACATTCTTTATGTACTTTTCCTGTGACAAATAAAGCTTCTTGGAATCTCTATAATGAGTAATAGTCATGCCCAAAATCTGTTTGGCAGGACCTAAGTCCTTCATAGCAAAAAACTTGTTCAACTGTTTCTTCAACTCATTAATCCTCGAAGCATTCTTTCCCACAATCAAAATATCATTCACATAAAGTAAAAAAAAAATGATAAAATCACCATCAAAAAGTTTTTTGCAGAAATACACAATAATTTGAAGTTGTCTTACAGTAACGATGCTTCTTCATAACAAATTCAAACTTCCTATATCACTGTCTTGGAACTTGCTTCAAGCCTTCAACCCATAATCTTTCCTTCCTTTAACAACAAAGCCTTCCGATTTCTCCATGTAGATTTCTTTGTCCAAATCACTATGAAAAAAAAGCTGTCTTCACATCCATTTGCTCAATCTCCAAATCAAGAGAAGTTGCTAATCCAAGCACAGCACGAAAAAAGAACATCTGAATGTGTAGTTGATGTACCTTGTGACTTTCTTCTCATTTATTTATTCAAAACACTGCTCTTGGCAAGATCCATAGAGATTACACTATCGGGAGTAGAATTGGATAATAAAATTCTAAAAATTTCTCATGAGTCTGGTAAGGAGCCAAAAACTAACAATCCTTGAACCTCTTCATTAAACTTGATACCCATAGAAGATAACTGATTCATTATTTCTTAGAAGTTATTCAAGTGATCTGTCATTGATGTCCCATTTGTATATTTCAAAGCCAACAACTGCTTGATAAAAAATATTTTGTTATTCCTAATTTTTCGAGCATACAACTGTTCAAGTTTAATCCAAAGGGTCCGAGCATGTGTCTTTCCAATAATATGGTTCAATACATCATCGTCAACCCACTGTCTAATATATCCACAAACTTGTCTATGCAACAAAGTCCAATAGTCATCAGATTTATAATTAGGCTTCTTTGTCCAAAAACTAGTTGATGAAAATTCTTAACATAAATATAATCTTTCATCTTTGACTTTCACAAATCATAATTAGAACCATTTAGAGTTATCATCCTACTAGTATTAGTATTACCTTCCATTGTTTATAGAATCACAAGCTCAGAAAAATACCAACAAACTTTTATGCCAGTATGAAAGAGCCCAACAGCGGAAACAACCTAAATATCCAACACAAGAACAATATGAAAGCACTCACAACACAATATGTTAGCAACTATAAACAAGCAAATATAGCAAGTAAAACAATAATAAGAATACACTGAAATTTTAACGTGGAAAATCTTCTCAATATGAGAGGTAAAAACTACTCGTCCAAATTAATGAAATAACTTCACTATAATCAAATAAGGTAAGAGAGCCTCAAACAAAGCACAAATCGTGCCTATAACTAGCCAAAATATCAAAGCACTAAAGCTTACAAATGAAAAACAATAAGATAAAAAAATACCCAAAAATAGAGTTGTTGTTCGAAGCCTATTTCTCCCTCTATAAATCTCTAATCAAAATCTTCACCGTTTAAAATGAAGAACAAGATTATAAGAATCTGAAGTTCAAATTTCACATTGATCCAACGGTGAACAAATGAGAAACTACCACTCAAAGATTGTTGCTCTGTATAAAAAATGAAAAATCTATTTTCACCGTCCAGAATGAAGAACAAGATGAGAAAAACACGCCGTTAAAATTTTAAGCCGATCTAATGGTGAACGAATGATAAACTGTTATTTGAAATTTATAGCTTTGCATAAAAATAAAAATTCTATTTTTCCTTTTTTCTCTCACTTTGATTGCTATACTCTCACTCTCAAAATAATTTCAAAAATCTGATAAGGACAGAGATATAAGTGTGCAAAAATACACCCCTAAAAATTGGATTTAGGCCTAAAAAGAGAGAAAACAAATCCCACACTCATTAGCAATGAATATTGTTAACATTAGTGATTGATTTTAAAATTTGATGTCTCTTTTAGTGGTGGATTTTATCAATCATTATTTTGATATCTAACACCAATTTCTGTCAGTAAACTAAATAAAATTTGTTGGTAATTTGAAAGATTCTAGTAGTATATCTCCATTATGAAATTTGACTTACAAATTGACAGATTAAATATGGTTCAAAAATTAATCTGGTATTTCATTGAGATGTATGCAGGAGTTTCATCAAGTCTTGGGTCAGTCATTTTACTCCTTGGTGGATGGTTGTTGTACAAACTTATAAGGAAGAGAATAATAAAGAAACGCAAGGAAAAGTTCTTCAAGAAAAATGGCGGTTTGTTGTTAAAACAAAAGTTGTCTTCAGGCGAAGAAAATGTTGACAAAGTTGTTCTCTTCACCTTAAAAGAATTAGAAAATGCCACTGACAACTTCAATCTAAATAGAATTCTTGGAAAAGGAGGCCAAGGTACCGTTTACAAGGGAATGCTAGTAGATGGCAAAATCGTTGCAGTTAAAAAGTTCAAAGTCCAAGGAAACACTGCAGAATTCATCAATGAATTCGTTGTTCTTAATCAAATTAACCATAGAAATGTGGTTAAGTTATTAGGGTGTTGTTTGGAGGATGAAGTTCCTTTGCTCGTTTATGAATTTATTCCCAATGGTAACCTTTATGAACATCTTCATGAACAAAATGAAGATTTACCAATGACATGGGACATGAGATTGAGAATTGCCAGTGAGATTGCAGGAGCACTTTTTTACTTACACTCCATTGCTTCTCAACCCATTTATCATAGAGATATCAAATCAACAAACATACTATTGGATGAAAAATACAGGGCAAAAGTAGCAGATTTTGGAACCTCTAGAATAGTTTCTGCTGAAGCTACTCATCTCACTACGGTAGTTCAAGGAACTTTTGGTTATTTAGATCCTGAATACTTTCAAACTAGTCAGTTTACTGATAAGAGCGATGTTTATAGTTTCGGAGTAGTGCTTGTCGAACTTTTAACCGGACAGAAGGCAATATCGTCGATAAGATCGGACGAAGTGAGGGGTCTAGCTTCGTTTTTTGTTGTGTGTATGGAAGAGAATCGGGTATTTGACATTGTTGACAAAAGAGTGTTGAAGGAGGGAGAGAAAGAACATATAATTGCAGTGGCTAATCTTGCATATAGATGTTTAGAGTTGAATGGGAGAAAAAGGCCTACTATGAAACAAGTTACCTTGGAATTAGAAGGGATTAGAAGATTGGATTATTGGAAGGGTGGTTCGGCACAAGAAAACTTTGAAGAAATTGAGCTTGATAGAAATGAAGACAATCAACTATGGGATGGATATTCATATTCTAATGTGTCAGAAACATTGCACACTACTACAAGTAGCAGCAGGGAACTCTCCGAGGTTATGCCTATTCTTAAAATCAAATAATTAGAGTTGTTCTTATAGTACAGTGTACATATATTATGTTGTCTTGAATTTAGTATTCGTCTTACTAGAGTTATGCACATTTATGTTTTAGAAACTTTATATGTACGAATTGAAGATTCCTCAACGTGTGTTTTTTCTTCTTAAGTTTTTTCATTTTTGTTTTTTAATTTTTAATTTGTTCCATTTTGAAGGAATTTAGATTAGTCGGATGATGCATCCTAGCTAAAAATTCATGGTGAGGAGCAAAACATATATCACTGGACTCATAATGCTTTATAGGGGAAGATTCAATAATTTCTCACATGTTATTAAACTTTCATTTAACGTGTTTATTCCGGTACGTTAAAAAATAAATACATATTAATATAATGAATATATGACTTAATGTGAAATGGAATATATATATTATATAATCTATTATCTATATCAACAAATATTCTTCATGCAAATAGAAAAGTCTAGTATATATGTCGATGTAGCTGCTTGTTTAAACGGGGTTTAATTTCTTAGAAATTTCGTTGATTTAATTTCATGTTTATCAGAGCTTTAATTGTATTCTCTCGTAAAGCTTCGTGCCTTGATAGATTTCTCTAAGGTTAGCAGCAAAATAGGAATGTGAATGATTGGATATGATATGACGGGTTAATGAAAGTTACATATACATACATAGTCAAGCAGCTACTACTAAAACTTTGACTTCCTCCAATAGTAATTATGTTGCCAATGTTATAAATCGAACCAGATATAAAATTTTCGGAGCTAATCAACTAGGATACTAACTAACTTGAATAATTTTTTAAAATTATTAAAAAATAAAAAATATTAAAAAATTATTATAATTTATTATTTTTAATCATCATTTAGTTATTAATTTAATTTTTTTAGTCTAATAATCTAACAATACCATTTTGAAGACCACTTCGATAAAGACACTTGATGGTTCTATGTGAACTTGAGAAGGGGGGTTGAATCAAGTTGGTTAAAAGCTCAAATTTTCTTGTTCTATTTTTGCTGTTGCTTGAGTTGCAGGAGATTATTTGAAATAGTCTCATACGCAGAACATTTAAAGAAGAGAGAAGAGGAGAAAGGAGCCAGTATGTATCCTGGTTCGGATTCTTAGTGCCATGAATCCTACATCCAGTCTCCACCACAAACCATGGTGGAATTTCACTATAATTTTCAGATTACATTCACCAATACCATTGAATTAATTCCTAATCCAACTAGTATCTACCCCTAAGCTTTATATACCAAAGCTTAGCAACCCCAAAGTGCTATCCCAACTTGGAAGGGGAATCTACACAGATTCAATTCTCACCAAGTGCTAACCCAACTTGGCAAGGGGAACTAATCCTAGTTCATTTACCCAAATTACATCAGAAAAACAGTGGCTATTTTGCATCACTCTTGCCTTTTCTCTCTTGGCTTTTGATCCTCACATATTTGCCTTTTCTCAAAACAGAAAATAACGCAAGACAGCCATAACAAAAAATCAGAATTAAGCTTGAGTAGAAGAAAGAGATTCCAGCTCTATGTTAGAGAAGGTGCTCTGAATATGTGTGTGCTCTCTTTCTTGACTTGAAAAGATGGAATGAAGCTTCTTATATATCTTCAACATTTCCTTCATTTTTGCCTCTTCCATTTCCTTGTACCAGCTGCATGTTGGAGCTGTCTCAGCTGGCATGCAGTCCTTTCTTCATTATGCTCCACTTTTTCTGCTGTCCGAGGAGCTCCACCACTACCTTTAATGTCCTTGGAGTTTCTTTCTTCCTTGGCATGCTCTTCTTTTGCATCCTGCTCCATTTCCTTGCTGCTGCTTCTGCTGCTGTGTGCTCTTGCTCGTTGGTGTTTTGCTCAACCACGATCCTTAGCAGTGCTCAGTTAATGTCCTTGAGTTAGTGGTTGTTCCCTTGTGTCCTTGGAGTGTTGTTTACTCCAATTTCTTCCAGCTGTCCTTGATGTTGACAAATGTCCTTGTCTTTCTTTTCTTTTTGCCAAATGTATACCCTTTTATTATTGCTGAACGGTGCAATGAGCTTTGGCTCTTTTGCAATGCTAAGGCACTAGCTGGTCTTGGACTGAATTGGTGTGGACTTGGTCATATGGGCCTGCTACAATAAAGCACACATTAAACAATATTAGGCTTTTAACCCAAAGCAATGTTTGTCATCATAATATAACCCAAAATCAAACTAGGCTCAACAATCTCCCCCTTGATGACAAACATAAAATAGGGAAATTAAAAAATTTAACTGAGTTAAGAACACTTCCCTTTGATGACATTTGGATTGTGAGTTACTCCCCCTAAATGCTAGCATTACTCCCCCTAAATCATGGCTTACATCTTTTCTTGAAACAAACTTAAGAACAGCCAAAACCAATATTTCTAAACTATATATCACAGTAATGAGAGCACAGAGCAATTAACACAAAACACCACACAGGATAAATCGTAGCACCACAAAATATTGTTCTTAACTATTACTATTAATCCCTTAAGCCAAAACTAACATTCCCTTTCTTTTCTCCCCCTTTTGTCATCAAGGGAGGAAAGGAAAAACCTGCACAAAATTTGTTAGTGGCTGGTGCATAGAGTTCAAGTAGCAGAGTAGTTTAAGTCTGTTACAATCATCCAACAAAGAAAAATAAACAAGTTCAAAACAAAAACAAAAGCAAGTCATAATCGCAGATGAGATAACAAGAAGCTAGGCATCAGAGTTGGATTCATCAGAGGTTCCATCGTCCTCCCCCTTGATGAGCGGATAATTTGTATGCTTTTTGGCATTGTTTTTAGTATGTTTTTAGTATAATCTAGTTAGTTTTTAGCATATTTTTATTAGTTTTTAGCTAAAATTCACTTTTCTGGACTTTACTATGAGTTTGTGTGTTTTTCTGTGATTTCAGGTATTTTCTGGCTGAAATTGAGGGTCCTGAGCAAAAATCTGATTCCGAGACCAAAAAGGACTGCAGATGCTGTTGGATTCTGACCTCCCTGCACTCGAAGTGGATTTTCTGGAGCTACAGAAGCCCAATTGGCGCGCTCTCAACGGCATTGGAAAGTAGACTTTCTGGGCTTTCCAGCAATATATGATAGTCCATACTTTGCCCAAGATTTGATGGCCCAAACTGGCGCTCAAAGTCACCCTCAGAAATTCCAGCGTTAAACGCCGGAACTGGCATAAAACTTGGAGTTAAACGCCCAAACTGGCATGAAAGCTGGCGTTTAACTCCAGAAAAGGTCTCTACACGAAAATGCTTCATTGCTCAGCCCAAGCACACACCAAGTGGACCCAGAAGT
>NC_029775.3:9625415-9625837 GCF_000817695.3 Arachis duranensis
AGTGTTTGATTTTCTAAAAATTCTAAGTTTGGTGTCTTTTTGTGTTTTTCTCTTTCCTCTTTTCAAAAATCAAATCTTTTTTAAAAAAATTTTTCAATCATATCTTTCTAATTGCTATTTTCAAAATCTTTTTAATTAACTAATTGATTCAGTTTTCAATTTGCTTTGATCTTATTTTCTTTTTGATTTTCGAATTCTTATTTTACTTTTATTTTATTTTATTTTATTTTTTTCGTTAATTCAAAAAAAAAAACAAAATTTATCTCCTTGCAATCATTATCATTTCCCTTTTTTCCATTATGGACTTAAGTGGGATCAATCAGTCCAAAAGGACTCTGGGGTCATATGCTAACCCCATTACAGCTGCATATGGGAGTAGCATCTGTACACCTCCCATCAAAGCAAGCAGCTTTGAACTAAAT
>NC_029775.3:9632398-9633316 GCF_000817695.3 Arachis duranensis
TGGCTTACCCAAGCTTGATCTCCTTGCTCTGTAAAGAGGCTGGGGTGAAGATGGGAGTAGATGAGTTCATACCCATTGAACACCCAATCACCAAGAAGTCAATGGAAGGACAAGTGCAAGACAACTCTATCAAGAGGAGGGCGCAGGAATTCCTCCCTGAATTCCCAAGAATTGATTACTGGACCAGTCTAGAAGCATCTATCTCCAAGCTGCAAGAGACTATGGAGCAACTGAAGGAAGAACAGCAGAATCAGAACTGCATGCTCTGCAAATTGCTGAAGGAACAAGAGAAGCAGGGGCGTGATCTCCAAGAGTTGAAATGCCAAAAGCTCTCTTCTCAAGTTGAGGGAGCATCCACTTCTCAAAATCAAGGTTGTTGAGTCCTAACTCTGTGAAAACCTCTATCATTAGGAGCCTATGTTTTTGCGTTTTTTTTCTCTTGTTTTGTTTTCTATTTTTATTTTTTAGTCTCATCTTATATCTATTTTTGAGTCTTGCTTTAATTCATAATTAATAAAATTGAAATTTTATGCCTTAAAAATATGAATGTCCTATGAATCCATCACCTCTCTTAAATGAAAAAATGCTTTAATCACAAAAGAACAAGAAGTACAAGATTTCGAAATTTATCTTTGAAACTAGTTGAATTAGTTTGATGTGGTGACAATACTTTTTGCTTTCTGAATGAATGCTTGAACAGTGCATATGTCTCTTGAATTTGTTGTTTTGAGAATGTTAAAAATTGTTGGCTCTTGAAAGAATGAGGAAAAAGAGAACTGTTATTGAGGATCTGAAAAATCATTAGAGTGATTCTTGAAGCAAGAAAAAGCAGTGGATACAAAAAAAAATTTCGAAAAAAAAGAGAGAAGGAGAAAAGAAAAAGAAATAGAAAGAAATAAAGTTGTGATCCAAGGCAAC
>NC_029775.3:9635108-9642034 GCF_000817695.3 Arachis duranensis
TCGCAGATGAGATAACAAGAAGCTAGGCATCAGAGTTGGATTCATCAGGGGTTCCATCGTCCTCCCCCTCATTGTCAGAAGTTGTGAGGGCAACCTCGATGTCCTCCACAAAGTCTCTCAGAATCCGAATCCTTCCCTTAGTCTTTTTGAGAGCATTCTCCTCCAAAACTTGATTCCTTTTGCGCTCAGCTCCATGGTGGAGAAGAAGGTCTGTCAGATTGAAGAATTCTTCAAGCACATGCTTCATAATGCATGTCGTGATCCTGACTGTAGTGGAGGTGGATGGGGGAATCAGAGGATCCTCATCAACAGAGGGAACATCAGTGCTGTCATCAGTTTGGCGACGCCTAGGAGCTGTTTTCTTTACTGCACCACCCCCTTTGATATATGAGTTACAATCTTTAGCAATTTCAGCCCCAAAATCAACATTGTAATATTGAAAAATTTTTGTAAGAAGCATGCCATAGGGTAAAGCATTTTTGGTACTGATACACGCATGCATGTGTCTCATAAGCAAGTAAGCAAAAGAAATAGGAGATTTTGAAAGCAATGCATACAAAACCAGTGTGTCACAAAATGAGACACGTTGAAAAGAACCACTCTGAGGCAAGATGACATGGTTTACAATCCTGTGCAGCTGGGCACGGACTGGACCAAGAGACTTATGAGTAGGAGTGTTACCTTCTAAGAGAGGGATATTGATGCAGACAGTGCTTAGGGCATCAAAATATGAGACATTGAGCGTATCGTCCCACTTACCAGAGGTGTAGACATCAGGGCCTCGGTCCTGGTAATCTAGGGCTTTGCCTAGGTGATATTTGTCAAGAATGATCACTTTGCCTTTAACAAAAGAGGCGATTCTCCCTTCTTTGTAGGACATGCTGCTATAGAACTGTTTTACCAAATCAGGGTAAACTTTCTCTTTGATGGACAGTATGGATGTCCAACCTTGATATGCAAACAATGGGGTAAAGTTCAGGCCTTTCCTATGGAGTTTGTCAAGATTGACAAGCTTCGGGGGACAGAGTTTACGCTCGTAAACATCTTTGCAGAAAAACAAATAGTTCATGAGAGATTGGAAACGGTGACGATCAAAAGACTCATGGAAAAAATCAGCATAGAAAGATTTGTAGGCAATGGGGTTTGACAGCTTAGGTTCAGACACAGAACGAAGAGGGAGGTCAATGACTGTACCGCGAGTATGGCGACTCTGAGTGTGGGTTGTCTCTTCGTCTTCTTGAAGAGGCCTCTTTCCTCTGGAAGAGCTGGGTTTGGATGAGTTCGGTTGAGAGTTGGTTGGAGGAGAAGGTGGAGAAGGACGAGGAGCAACGCCAGGTCGGCGAGTGGTGGTCTTAGTGCGGGCCATGTCAGGAGAAGGGTTTGGTGGTGGAGATGGTGAGAAATGAGTGGGGGAATGAGAGGGAGATGAGTGTGTGTGATCAGAACGGTGGGTGCCACTATGGGAGCCTCTGCGAGCAGCTCTTTTCTTTCAAGCCATTTTATAGAGCACGGGTTAAAGAAGATGAAGGAGTGGATATAGTAGTATGAATGGGTGCATGTAGTAGGGAGTTATTATAGGCTTGAGAAGTGCAAAGGTTGCACCTTGAAAAGATAAAAATCCAATCTTGGAAAACGTTTGAAAAGTTACAGCTGTAACCTTCGTACGTTTGAAAAGCAACCAAAAGATGGAATTTAATAAAAGGATGCAATTCAAAAATAATGAAGCCCTAATGCATGAAATGCAAATTAAAAAATTTAGACCAAAAAAAATTGAAGTAGGTTCAGAGGTCCAAAAAATTGAAGTTGAAATAAAGCCCAAAACATTTCGAAGGCCCACTTTTCATAAAAGCTTAAACAAAACTCTTTTAAAAAAATGAAAAGACCCCAAAGTTTTCATTAAAGAAAAAGCCCATAGTTCTGAAAACTGTTTCAGCACATGGTGTCCATCTTTCATCAAGGTCATATTAGAATCCATTAGCTCCATAATAACTTAGTGAAGTTTGCTCATCATCTGCCAAAAAAATCTCACCGCGATGTATGAGACAAAACACAAAAGATCTCATTATCAGAAAAATTAAGAAAATAGAGATGAATCAAGAATGCCCAATTCCGTTCGCAGCTTACAGAACCTCTCTTCTATCAATGGTTTGGTGAAAATATCTGCTAGCTGACCTTTAGAATTAACAAACTGAACATCCAAATTTCCATTTTGCACATGTTCTCTAATAGAATGAAAATGAACTTCAATGTGCTTTGTTCTTGAGTGCAAGACAGGATTTTTGAAAATGTTAATAGCACTCATGTTGTCACAAAATAATGGAATATTAGAGACATTCAGTTTATAATCAGCTAGTTGAGTTTTCAGCCATAATAATTGAGAGCAACAAGAAGAGGCTGCAATATACTCAGCTTCGGCTGTTGAAAGTGCCATAGTAGCTTGCTTCTTGCTAGACCAAACAATGAGGGATTTCCCAAGGAAGCAGCACATGCCACTTGTGCTTCTTCTATCAGTCCTATCCCCAGCAAAATCTGCATCACAGAAACCCACTAATTGAAAAGAATCAGTCTTAGAAAACCATAAACCATAGTTAGTGGTACCAAGCACATATCAGATGATTCTTTTGACAGCTGAGAGATGAGATTCCTTAGGCTTTGATTGAAACCGTGAGCAAACTCCAACACTTTGGATGATATCAGGCCTTGAGGAGGTTAGATACATCAAGGATCCAATCATCCCTCTATAGCGTGTCTCATCAACATCTCTACCATGTTCATCTTTATCGAGCTTGATGTTAGGATGCATGGTGGTTCCCATAGGCTTAGCACAGTCCAGCCCAAACTTCTTGACAAGTTCCTTGGCATATTTTTCTTGATGGATAAATATGCCTTCTGCAGTTTGCTTGATTTGCAAGCCTAGGAAGAAATTGAGTTCTCCCATCATGCTCATATCAAATTCATTGGTCATGAGCTTAGCAAAATCTGCACACAAATCCTCATTAGCCGAACCAAATATAATATCATCAACATAAACTTGCACAAGAATGAAATGATCGTGATAATTTCTAATAAATAAAGTGGTGTCAGTGGCTCCTCTTTGAAAGTTATTTTTCAACAAAAATGAGCTAAGCCTTTCATACCAAGCTCTAGGAGCTTGTCTTAAACCATATAAGGCTTTAGCTAGTTTGAAAACATGATTAGGAAAAGTTTTGTTTTCAAACCCAAGTGGTTGAGCTACATAAACCTCTCTATCTATTATGCCATTGAGGAAAGCACACTTTACGTCCATTTGGAACAGCTTGAAGCCACAATGAGCAGCATATGCAAGGAGCAATCTGATGGCTTCCATTCTAGCTACAGGTGCAAAGGATTCATCGAAATCAATCCCTTCCTCTTGATCATATCCTTGAGCGACCAATCTTGCTTTGTTTTGGACTATGGAGCCATCTTCACCCAGCTTGTTTCTGAAAATCCATTTGGTGCCGGTGACTTTCTTTCCATGTGGATTAGGCACCAATGACCAGACCTGATTCTTCTCAAATTGCAACAATACCTCCTTCATGGCCAGCACCCAAGATGGATCAGCAAGAGCTTCTTGGATGTTTTGAGGTTCAATCTTTGATAAAAGAGCAATGTTGTTAGATTCGGCTCTTTTCAAAGATGACCTTGTTGAAATACTTTTGGAGGGATCACCAATTATGAATTTCTCAGGATAATTTTTCAGAAACCTCCATTCTATTGGTCTTCTTGATTGGTTTGAGGATTCAGGTTCCTCTTGATCAACAATGACCTCTGCATCAGTATTTTCTGCAGTAACAGGAGATAATTTCAAATTGTCTCCTGCAAAATCAGAATTTTCGTTACTGGCAGGTGCAGCTCCATGAGAATCAGAGTTATTTTGAGCTGGCTCATCGTTCTTGGGGAATTCAGCTTCAAAACCTGGACTATCATCTATGCAAATACTAGGAACAATGTTAGACTCACAAAATGTGACATGCATGGTTTCCTCAACAGTTTTGGAGTTCTTGTTATAAACTCTAAAGGCCTTGCTATTTGTGGAATATCCTAGAAAAATGCCTTCATGTGTTTTAGGATCAAATTTTCCTAAATTTTCTTTGATATTCAGAATGAAGCACTTGCATCCAAACACATGAAAATAGCTGAGATTGGGAGGATGCCCTTTCCAAAGTTCATATGGTGTTTTCTTTAAAAACTTCCTAATGATAGTTCTATTTAAAACATAGCAAGCTGTATTCACAGCTTCAGCCCACAAGAACTTAGGAATTTCATATTCACATAACATAGCTCTAGCCATTTCTTGTAAACTTCTATTTCTTCTTTCAACAACACCATTTTGTTGAGGTGTTCTTGGACAAGAGAAGTTATGTGATATGCCTTGGTCATCACAAAAAGATTCAAAAAATTGATTTTCAAATTCTTTACCATGATCACTTCTAATTGAAACAATTTTTAAACCTTTTTCATTTTGAATCTTTTTGCTGAATTTCTCAAAAACTGAAAAGGCTTCATGTTTATGAGCAAGAAAGAACACCCAGCCAAATCTAGTATAGTCATCCACAATTACCATGCCATAACTCTTTCCTCCAAGACTTTGAGTCCTAGTTGGTCCAAACAGATCAAGATGTAACAACTCCAATGGTTTCTTAGTAGAGACATCTTCCTTAGGTTTGAAAGAGGTTTTAATTTGCTTTCCCATTTGACAAGCATCACAAGTGATATCCTTATCAAATTTTATATTAGGAAGACCTCTAACTAAGTTTCTCTTTACAAGTTTAGAGATTTGGAACATGCTAGCATGTCCTAACCTCTTATGCCACATCCATTTTTCAGATTCCATTGAAGAGAAACAAGTTACATTTTGAACTTTTAGATCATCTAGAGTGATACCATACACGTTGTCACTTCTTTTGGCAACAAATAGAACAGCCCCTGTTTTCTCATTTATGACTCTACAATCAGATTTCCTAAAGGTTACAGCATACCCTAGGTCACACAATTGACTTATGCTCAATAGATTATGCTTTAACCCATCAACTAAGAAGACACTATCAATGCAAGTTGAAAAATCTTTGCCAACCTTACCAATGGCAATTATTTTACCTTTACCATTATCTCCAAAAGTGACAAATCCTCCATTGTATTTGTTGAGTTTAATGAAGAAAGTATCCCTTCCGGTCATATGCCTTGAACATCCACTATCAAGATACCACATTTCCATTTTCTTCTTGGATGCAAGGCAAACCTGCATTTTCTTTAGCTAACCTTAGGTATCCAAATCCATTTGGATCCTTTGATGTGAAATCTTCTTGGTTGCCCAAGAGCATTAAAATCATGAACAACTTTATATAACTTACTATCATTACCAAAAGACCTAAGAAAGATGAAACATTGAGGAGGGTCATGACCATTTCTATTGCACTTGTAGCATTGATTTTTGCCTACTGATTTCTGGGGTTTGCTGAATCCTTTTGGTTTGAAAAACTTGGAAGAAGAAGATTCAGATTTTTTAAAGTTTGGTTTGAAAACTGATTTATTTTCCTCTATGAAACCAAGTCCAGATTTTTCAGACCCAAACCTTTGACAAGCAAGCAGTTTGTTCAGATTTTGGGAACCTTGAATAAACTTTGCTAAGTCTTCATTCAAACTTTTTATTTGTTCATTCATCTTTTTGTTTTCAGAAATCAAATCAGTGGAGGCAATAACTTCATGCTTGAGTTTGAATTTTTCTAATTCAGTTCGCAAGGCAATGTTTTCTTCTTTTAAAAACTTTTCATTATTATTTTCATTTGCCTTAATCTTTTTCAAAAGAAGATCATTTTCTGTCCTCAAAGCTTCATTTTCTTTCTTACATTTAGCATAGTTATCCAAGAGTTTCTTAGAGTTCACAGAAACGTCTTTGATAATGTAGCACAGTTCATCAATAGATAAGTCAGAGAGATCTACCTCATCTTCATCATCATGATCTGCCATCAGGCATAGTTGAGCTTCTTGACCTGAGCTTTCTGAGCTGGTGTCGTTCTCCAAGTCCTCCCATGTTGCCATCATCACCTTCTTCTTGTCTTTCTTGAATTTTTCGCCTTTCTTAAGTTGAGGGCAATCTGATTTGAAGTGACCAGGCTCTTTGTAGTGATGGCATGTGAACTTGACTTGATCTTTCTTGATATCTTTGGATGAAGAGCTTCCTTTGCCTTTATTTTTGTATCTTAGTAGTCTTCTTATTTTTCTAGCAAAGAGCACCATTTCTTCATCTGAGAAACTGTCATCAGATTCTTCTCCTTGGGCTGTCATTCTTGATTTTAGTGCTATACTTTTCTTTTTGTCATCTTTGTCTTGAGACATGTGAGTGGTTTCATAAGCCAGCAGCTTGCCTTTCAGCTCATCATAGGTGATTTTGATCAAATCATTCCTTTCAGAGATGTGGTGGACGAAATTATGATCACTATTCTTTGAGTTTCATTTATCAACTTGGTGCTGTAGTTGCACGTAATTGTAAAATTATGGAATTTGAAATTGGCACGAGTGGACACAACTCCGTTCAACTAACCAGCAAGTGTACTGGGTCGTCCAAGTAATAAACCTTACGTGAGTAAGGGTCGATCCCACAGAGATTGTTGGTATGAAGCAAGCTATGGTCACCTTGTAAATCTCAGTTAGGCAGATTAAATTGGTTTATGGGTTTTTGAAAATAGAAATAAGAAAATATATAATAAAAGGGATAGAGTACTCATGCAGCTTCATTGGTGGAAATTTCAGATAAGCGAATGAAGATACTGTATGGCTCAAGGACGCCTGCTCTCCCACTGCTTCAACTCAATCCTTCTTACTCCTTTCCATGGCAAGCTGTATGTAGGGCATCACCGTTGTCAATGGCTACATCCCATCCTCTCAGTGAAAAAGGTCCAAATGCT
>NC_029775.3:9642769-9643154 GCF_000817695.3 Arachis duranensis
TCTGAATGAATGATTGAACAGTGCATATGTCTTTTGATATTGTTGTTTATGAGTGTTAAAATTGTTGGCTCTTGAAAGAATAATGAACAAAGAGAAATGTTATTGATGATCTGAAAAAAAATCATGAAATTGATTCTTGAAGCAAGAAAAAGCAGTGAAAAAGCAAAAGTTTACAAAAAAAAATGGCGAAAAAAAATAGAAAAAAAATAAAGAAGAAGCAGTAGAAAAAGCCAATAGCCCTTAAAACCAAAAGGCAAGGGTAAAAAGGATCCAAGGCTTTGAGCATCAATGGATAGGAGGGCCCAAGGAAATTAAATCCAGGCCTAAGCGGCTAAATCAAGCTGTCCCTAACCATGTGCTTGTGTCATGAAGGTCCAAGTGAAAA
>NC_029775.3:9643589-9644161 GCF_000817695.3 Arachis duranensis
TTGAGCAAAACTCTGAAGAAGGCTGACAAAAGGACTGCTGATGCTGTTGGAATCTGACCTCCCTGCACTCGAAATGGATTTTCTGGAGCTACAGAACTCTAATTGGCGCGCTCTCAACGGCGTTGGAAAGTAGACATCCAGAGCTTTCCAGCAATATATAATAGTCCATACTTTATTTGGATATTGACGACGTAACTTGGCGTTGAACGCCAAGTACAAGCTGCTGTCTGGAGTTAAACGCCAGAAAAACGTCATGATCCGGAGTTAAACGCCCAAAACACGTCATAACTCGGAGTTCAACTCCAAGAGAAGCCTCAGCTCGTGGATTAATCAAGCTCAACCCAAGCATACACCAAGTGGGCCCCGGAAGTGGATTTATGCATCAATTACTTGCTCATGTAAACCCTAGGAGCTAGTTTATTATAAATAGAACATTTATCTATTGTATTAGATGTCTTTTGACCACGTTTCATCTTTGGTCTCATCTTTGGTCTCAGTTTTGTTTTATCCTTCATCCTAAGAGATCATTGATCAAGTTAGAGAGGGCTGGCCATTCGGCCATGCCTGAACCT
>NC_029775.3:9645029-9646943 GCF_000817695.3 Arachis duranensis
AGATTTACAAGGTGACCATAGCTTGCTTCATACCAACAATCTCTGTGGGATCGACCCTTACTCACGTAAGGTTTATTACTTGGACGACCCAGTACACTTGCTGGTTAGTTGAACGGAGTTGTGTCCACTCGTGCAAATTTCAAATTCCATAATTTTACAATTACGTGCAACTACAGCACCAAGTTGATAAATGCAACTCAAAGAATAGTGATCACAATTTCGTCCACCAAGTTTTTGTCAAAAACTTGATGCACGAATTTGTGATTCGCACAACTAACCAGCAAGTGCACTGGGTCGTCCAAGTAATACCTTACGTGAGTAAGGGTCGATCCCACGGAGATTATTGGTTTGAAGCAATCAATGTTTATTTTATTAATCTTAGTCAGGAGGCCTATAAAGTTATTTGGATTTAATTGTAAGAAGAATAAGAGAGAATCAAAGCGTTACTTAGTGTGCAGTAATGAGAAATATGTTGGAGTTTTGGAGATGCTTTGTCCTCTGACTTCAACTCTTCTTTGAAATCCTTCAACACACGCAAGGCTCCTTCCATGGCAAGCTCTATGTAGGGTGTCACCGTTGTCAGTGGCTACTTCCCATCCTCTCAGTGAAAACGTTCCTATGCTCTGTCACAGCACGGCTAATCATCTGTCGGTTCTCAATCAAGTTGGAGTAGAATCCATTGATTCTTTTGCGTCTGTCACTAACGCCCAGCCTTCAGGAGTTTGAAGCTCGTCACAGTCATTCAATCCCAGAATCCTACTCGGAATACCACAGACAAGGTTTAGACTTTCCGGATTCTCATGAATGCTGCTATCAATCCGGCTTATACCACGAAGATCCTGATTAAGGAATCCAAGAGATACTCATTCAATCTGATGTAGAACAGAGGTGGTTGTCAGGCACATGTTCATGGATTGAGGAAGGTGATGATTGTCACGGATCATCACCTTCTTCATAATTAAGCGCGAATGAACATCTTAGATAAGAACAAGCGTGTTTGAATAGAAAACAAAGGAATTGTATTAAATCATCGAGACGCTGCAGAGCTCCTCACCCCCAACAATGGAGTTTAGAGACTCATGCCGTCAAAGTGTATAAAATTCAGATCTGAAAATGTCATGAGGTACAAGATAAGTTTCTAAAAGTTGTTTAAATAGTAAACTAGTAACCTAGGTTTACAGAAAAATGAGTATACTAAGATAACTGGTGCAGAAATCCACTTCTGGGGCCCACTTGGTGTGTGCTGGGGCTGGGACTAAAGCTTTCCACGAGTTGATGCTTTTCTTGGAGTTGAACTCCAAGTTATGACGTATTTTGGGCGTTCAACTCCGGGTCATGACGTGTTTCTGGCGTTTAACTCCAGACAGCAGCATGTACTTGGCGTTCAACGCTGGTGGACGAAATTGTGATTCCCTTTTTTCTTGTAATTGGATTTATAAAAGATGTATACTCTGAGGGCATTGTTTATTTTCTTCACAATCTCGTTCAACTAACCAGCAAGTGTACTGGGTCGTCCAAGTAATAACCTTACGTGAGTAAGGGTCGAATCCACAGAGATTGTTGGTATGAAGCAAGCTATGGTCACCTTGTAAATCTCAGTCAGGCAAATTAAACATTATTTATGGGTTTGAGGATAGGAATAATAAAAAGAAATAAATAATAAAAGGGATAGAACACTTATGCAGATTCATTGGTGGGAATTTCAGATAAGCGGATGGAGATGCTGTAGAGCTCTTGGACGCCTGCTCTCCTACTCCTTCTACTCAATCCTTCTTACTCCTTTCCATGGCAAGCTTTGTATAGGGGTTCACCATCAACTGTGGCTACTTTCATTCCTCACGGGGAAATAACCTGTGCGGCTGTCACTCGCACAGCTAACCAGTCTGGAGGCATCACCCATGGCTGATGGCTACA
>NC_029775.3:9655891-9657372 GCF_000817695.3 Arachis duranensis
GCAACTAGTTGAGGCTTAAGCTCAAAGTTATTGGCTCCAATGGCAGGAATGGAGATGCTTCTTCCATCAAACTTGGATGTTGGCTTTGTGAAATCACCAAGCATTCTCCTTGCATTATTATTATTATTTTCGGCCATCTCCTTCTCTTGTTCAAAAATTTCTGAAAGGTTATTTCTGGATTGTTGTAATTTAGCTTCTCTTAATTTTCTCTTCAGAGTCCTTTCAGGTTCTGGATCAGCTTCAACAAGAGTGCCTTTGTCCTTGTTCCTACTCATAAGAAAGAGAAGAAAACAAGAAAAGAAAAAGGAATCCTCTATGTCACAGTATAGAGATTCCTTTATGTTAGTAGAAGAAGAAAGGGGTAGAAGAATGAAGAAGGAGATTCGGATTTTTGGATGAGGAGAGGTGAAGAGAAGTGTTAGTAATTAAATAATTAATTAAATAAAATAAGAAAAGAGAGGGAGAATTTTCGAAAATAATTTTGAAAAAGGGGTTAGTAATTTTTGAAAATTAAAGATAAGATAAGATTAAAATTAAAATTTAAAATAAAAAGAATTTTTGAAAAAAGAGAGGGAGAATTTTCGAAAATTAGAGAGGGAGAAGTAGTTAGGTGGTTTTGAAAAAGATAAGAAACAAACAAAGAGTTAGTTAGTTGATTGATTGAAAAAGATTTGAAATCAAAATTTGAAAAAGATAAGAAGATAAGAAAAAGATAAGATATTTTGAAATCAAATTTTGAAAAAAAAATAAAATTTTGAAAAAGATAAGATAAAAGAGATAAAAAGATTTTTAAGAAAAAGATATTTTGAAAAAGATTTAATTTTTAAAATTACTTAACTAACAAGAAACTACAAGATAAGATTCTAGAACTTAAAGATTGAACCTTTCTTAACAAGAAAGTAACAAACTATTCTAGAATTTAAAGATTGAACCTTTCTTAACAAGAAAGTAACAAACTTCAAATTTTTGAACCAATCACATTAATTGTTAGCTTAATTTTCGAAAATTTGATAAAAAGATAAGAAAAAGATTTTGAAAATATTTTGAAAAGTAATTTTGAAATTTTCGAAAATTATATAAAAAAATGAAAAAGATATGATTTTTGAAAAAGATTTTGAAAAGATAAGATTTTTAAAATTGAAATTTTGACTTGACTTGTAAGAAACAACTAATTTTAAAAAGTTTTGACCAAGTCAACCCCAAAATTTCGAAAATTTGGAGGGAAATAAGGAAAAGATATTTTTGAAATCAAATTTTGAATGAAAAACACAAAAATGACCCAAAACATGAAAATTTTGGATCAAGACACAAGATGCATGCAAGAATGCTATGAATGTCAAGATGAACACCAAGAACACTTTAAAGATCATGATGAACATCAAGAACATTATTTTGAAAAATTTTGATGCAAAGAAAACATGCAAGACACCAAACTTAGAAATCTTTAATGCATCGAAAATATGAATGCAAAAGTGCACAAG
>NC_029775.3:9657443-9657842 GCF_000817695.3 Arachis duranensis
AAGAAAACATCAAGATCAAACAAGAGGACTTATCAAGAACAACTTGAAGATCATGAAGAACACTATGAATGCATGAGATTTTCGAAAAAAATGCAAGAAAAATTTTAAAAGCATGCAATTGACACCAAACTTAGAAATCAACACAATACTCAAACAAGAAACACAAAATATTTTTGATTTTTATAATTTTCTAAATTTTTTTTGTATTTTTATTAATTTTTTTTTTCGAAAATATGGTTTGGAAAAACGAAAAATAAAAAGAAAAATTTTTGAAAAAGATTTTTGAAAAGAAAATTACCTAATATGAGCAACAAGATGAACCGTCAGTTGTCCATACTCGAACAATCCCCGGCAACGGCGCCAAAAACTTGGTGGACGAAATCGTGATCACTATTCTTT
>NC_029775.3:9660236-9663148 GCF_000817695.3 Arachis duranensis
TTTGCCTTGGATCACGACTTTAACCACTCAGTCTCAAGTTTGTAACTTGGACCTGCATGCCACAAGCACATGGTTAGGGACAGCTTGGTTTAGCCGCTTAGGCCTGGATTTTATTTCCTTGGGCCCTCCTATCCATTGATGCTCAAAGCCTTGGATCCTTTTTACCCTTGCCTAGGGCTCATGGCTTTTTCTATTGCTCCTTCTCTCTCTTTTTTTTTTTGACTGCTTTTTCTTGCTTCAAGAATCAATTTCATGATTTTTCAGATCATCAATAATATTTTTCGTGTTCCTCATTCTTTCAGGAGCCAATTATTTATCAAATTCAAAGTACAAATTATGCACTGTTCAAGCATTCATTCAGAGAACAAAAAGTATTGCCACCACACATAATTAATTAAAATTTTTATTATTGAGAACTCGAAAAATATAGATTACTTCTTTATTCTAAAAAAAATTCTACTACTTTATTCATGCCTGATGATGATGAGAAAAATAAATTATAGCTTAATTGGAAATAAAATCAAATCTGTTCTTCCTTTATTTGATCCATAACTTCTTGCAATTTGGAAATAGAAGCCTCAAGATGTTCCCAATATTCGAATTGAGGCAGTTCTGGGAGGGCTTCTTGTGCTCTCCTTTTGGTTGAATCATCTTGTTGCTGTTGTCTGACCATTGATATTCCCGTAATGGGCTTTTCAATTAGGATATATTCTGTTATTCCCATCTTTACTCCAGCATCTTTGCAGAGCATAGAAATTAGGCTTGGATAGGCCAATCTGGCGTCCTTAGAATTCCTGTTTGCTATTTTGTATAGCTCACATGAGATCAGCTGATGGACTTCTACTTCTTTTTCCAACATGATGCAGTGAATCATTACTGCTCTTTTAATAGTGACTTCAGAACGATTGCTGGTGGGCAATATGGAACGTCCTATGAAATCTAGCCAACCTCTGGCTACTGGTTTTAGATCTTCCCTTTTGAGTTGAACTGGGATGCCAGTCGTGCTGGTAGTCCACTTGGCTCCAGGGATGCATATATCCTCCAGAACCTTGTCCAGCCCTTTATTGACCCTCATCATTCTCCTATTAAAGGAGTCTGGGTCATCTTTCAGTTGGGGAAGCTTAAATATCTCCCTGATCTTGTCCGAATTGGTATGAACGATCTTTCCTCTGACTAAGGTCCGATGGTCAAAGAGAGCAGCTCCAATTATTCTTTGCCTTTCTGTCTGCCATAGATTAGCATAAAATTCCTGAACCATGTTCCTTCCCACTTTCGTTTCAGGATTGGCCAGAATTTCCCAATTCCTGTTTCGAATTTGCTCTTGGATCTCCGGATATTCATCTTCTTTCAGATCAAATCTGACTTCCGGGATCACTGATCTGTGACTCATTATCTTGTAGTAATGGTTTGAATGTTCTTTAGTTAAGAACTTCTCTTGATTCCAAAGTGGCTTTGGAGTGTTTTCTTTCTTGCCTCTTGGGTTGGGTTGTTTTCCTTTATGAGCCATGATCTTTAGTGGGTATGTTTTTGTGATCACGGATAAAACACACCAAACTTAGAGCTTTGCTTGTCCTCAAGCAAAAGAGAAGAAAGAAGAGGGATAGGAGGAGAGCAAGTGTTTGATGGTGATGAGGAGGGGAGTGCACGAATTCAATAAATAGGGAAGGGGGTGGGAAATTTTCGAAAATAAGAAAGAGATAAGATAGAAAATATGATTTATAAAAGATAGATATGATAAGAAAAAGATATAATTTAAAAAGAGAAAGATATGAATAATAATTTTAAAAGATAAATCTGAAATTTTTAATTTTGAAAAAGATTTTAAAAAGATAATTGAGTTTTGAAAACAAACTTAAAAGAGTTGGATTGGATTGGAAAATCATTTGTTTTTTTGGATTAAGATATATTTAAAATTTTTGGAACATGGAATTTTAGAAATCAGGATTTTTAGAAAACTAACTTGATATGATGGATGACAATTTGGAACATGTTTATGTAAGAAATCATGAATTGAAACATAAAAATTTAGAAAAATTAGGATTACAAACGAATTTTTACCTCCTCCCACCATCCTGGCGTTAAACGCCCAAAAACTTGGTGGACGAAATTGTGATCACTATTCTTTAAGTTATACGTTCATGGAATTTGAAATTGGCACGAGTGGACACAACTCCGTTCAACTAACCAGCAAGTGTACTGGGTCGTCCAAGTAATAAACCTTACGCGAGTAAGGGTCGATCCCACAGAGATTGTTGGTATGAAGCAAGCTATGGTCACCTTGTAAATCTCAGTTAGGCAGATTAAATTGATTTATGGGTTTTCGAAAATATGAATGCAAAAATGCACATGAAAAACAACAAACAACACAAAACAAGAAATCATCAAGATCAAACAAGAAGACTTGTTAAGAACAACTTGAAGATCATGAAGAACACTATGAATGCATGAGATTTTCGAAAAAATGCAAGAAAAATTTTAAAAGCATGCAATTGACACCAAACTTAAAAAATTAATACAAGACTCAAACAAGAAACACAAAATATTTTTGGTTTTTTATGATTTTCTAATTTTTTTTGTATTTTTATTTTAAAATTTTTTTTTTCGAAAAACATTTTTTGGAAAAACGAAAAAGAAAATAACAATTTTTGAAAAAGTTTTTGAAAAGAAAATTACCTAATCTGAGCAACAAGATGAACCGTCAGTTGTCCATACTCGAACAATCCCCGGCAACGGCGCCAAAAACTTGGTGGACGAAATTGTGATCACATCAATGTAGTATTCTTTGTTGTTGTATGGAATTATTATTGTGGCTCTTGGCTATGTGTGATCACAACTCCGTTCAACTTAACCAGCAAGTGTACTGGGTCATCCAAGTAATACCTTACGTGAGTAAGGGTCGATCCCACATAGAT
>NC_029775.3:9664013-9687412 GCF_000817695.3 Arachis duranensis
CGGATCATGACGTTTTTCTGGCGTTTAACTCCAGACAGCAGCATGTACTTGGCGTTCAACGCCAAGTTACGTCGTCAATTTCCAAATAAAGTATGGACTATTATATATTGCTGGAAAGCTCTGGATGTCTACTTTCCAACGCCGTTGAGAGCGCGCCAATTGGAGTTCTTTAGCTCCAGAAAATCCATTTCGAATGCAGGGAGGTCAGATTCCAACAGCATCAGCAGTCCTTTTGTCAGCCTTTTTCAGAGTTTTGCTCAAGTCCCTCAATTTCAGCCAGAATTTACCTGAAATCACAGAAAAACACACAAACTCATAGTAAAGTCTAGAAATGTGAATTTAACATAAAAACTAATGAAAACATCCCTAAAAGTAGCTCAAACTTATTAAAAACTATATAAAAACAATGCCAAAAAGCGTATAAATTATCCGCTCATCAAGATGGCTGTGCTTTTCACTTCCCATTTCTTAGTAAGACTTCTCAGAATCTTTCTTACCAAGGTTTCTTTGGAGTAGCTTCTTCCCATGGCGTCCAGATTGTTGATTATTATCGAGAACCTTTCGAACATTTGATCGATGCTCTCATCTTCCTTCATACTGAACATTTCATACTCCTTCATCAGCATGTCAATTCTGGTCTCCCTTACTTGCTTAGTGCCTTCATGAGTGAGTCTGAGCTTATCCCAGATTTCTTTCGCTGTTTTACACCTTGACACTTTTCTGAATTCTTCAAAGCTGATCGCACAGTGCATCAGATTGATTGCCTTAGCATTGAGTTCAACCTTCTTCTTTTCTTCATCTGTCCATTTCATTCGTTGTCTTCTTTAGCCATAACTTCTCCATCAGCGTTCTGTTTGGTGGGGACGTCTGGTCCGTTGAGGATGATTTTCCAGATGTTGTAGTCGATTGACTGCACAAAGATTCTCATTCTCTCTTTCTAGTAAGAGTAGTTGCTGCCATTGAAATAGGGAGGTCTATTATTAGACTGTCCTTCAATGAGAGTGAAAGCCATGATGTTGGGATTCATGTTGTTGGCCATGGATCTTTACTCCAAGCTGTGAAGCTTGCCTTCTTGAGACCTTGCTCTGGATACCAATTGATGGTTCTATGTGAACTTGAGAAGGGGGGGTTGAATCAAGTTGGTTAAAAGCTCAAATTTTCTTGTTCTGTTTTTGCTGTTGCTTGAGTTGCAGGAGATTATTTGAAATAGTCTCATACGCAGAACATTTAAAGAAGAGAGAAGAAGAGAAAGGGGCCAGCATGTATCCTGGTTCGGATTCCTAGTGCCATGAATCCTACATCCAGTCTCCACCACAAACCATGGTGGAATTTCACTATAATTCTCAGATTACATTCACCAATACTATTGAATTAATTCCTAATCCAACTAGTATCTACCCCTAAGCTTTATACACCAAAGCTTAGCAACCCCAAAGTGCTATCCCAACTTGGAAGGGGAATCTACACAGATTCAATTCTCACCAAGTGCTAACCCAACTTGGCAAGGGGAACTAATCCTAGTTCATTTACCCAAATTACATCAGAAAAATAGTGGCTATTTTGCATCACTCTTGCCTTTTCTCTCTTGGCTTTTGATCCTCACATATTTGCCTTTTCTCAAAACAGAAAATAACGCAAGACAGCCATAACAAAAAATCAGAATTAAGCTTGAGTAGAAGAAAGAGATTCCAGCTCTATGTTAGAGAAGGTGCTCTGAATATGTGTGTGCTCTCTTTCTTGACTTGAAAAGATGGAATGAAGCTTCTTATATATCTTCAACATTTCCTTCATTTTTGCCTCTTCCATTTCCTTGTACCAGCTGCATGTTGGAGCTGTCTCAGCTGGCATGCAGTCCTTTCTTCATTATGCTCCACTTTCCCTGCTGTCCGAGGAGCTCCACCACTACCTTTGCTGTCCTTGGAGTTTCTTTCTTCCTTGTCATGCTCTTCTTTTGCATCCTGCTCCATTTCCTTGCTGCTGCTTCTGCTGCTGTGTGCTCTTGCTCGTTGGTGTTTTGCTCAACCACGATCCTTAGCAGTGCTCAGTTAATGTCCTTGAGTTAGTGGTTGTTCCCTTGTGTCCTTGGAGTGTTGTTTACTCCAATTTCTTCCAGCTGTCCTTAATGTTGACAGATGTCCTTGTCTTTCTTTTCTTTTTGCCAAATGTATACCCTTTTATTATTGCTGAACGGTGCAATGAGCTTTGGCTCTTTTGCAATGCTGAGGCACTAGCTGGTCTTGGACTGAATTGGTGTGGACTTGGTCATATGGGCCTGCTACAATAAAGCACACATTAAACAATATTGGGCTTTTACCCCAAAACAATGTTTGTCATCATAATATAACCCAAAATCAAACTAGGCTCAACAACACTAAAAATGTCTTTTTTTTAAAGACGTTTACATGTGTCATGATATTATTGGACATCTTTATTAAACCGGTTAATAATTTATTTTTAAATAAACTAGAACAAAATCGGTTTATTATAGCAACAATAATAAACCCAATTGTCCGCACTATAATTATTAGACCCGATTTGATCCGACTAATTTACGCAATCCAAATTGAATCATGTTTAATTTTTTTGATAAAAAGACAAATATATCCCTGATTTTTGTTTAAAAAAACCCATGATCTAGTGGATTATGTAAATCGATCGGTTCGACCGGATCTGATAACAATTAGGTTTATTGCTATTGTTATAAAAAAATTGCTTTTATTCTAGTTTATTAAGAAATTTAAAAATAACTGATTCATTAATACGTCCAATAATAATCCGACATAAAAGTATCTTTACAAAAATATGTTTTATGCATTTTTATGGAAGTATCCTCCATAAAGATTAATAGCTACTAACTAACTAATGGTCAAAACCAATAAATTTGGACGGTTCTCTAGTATTTCTCAAAATAAAATTTTAAACTTGTAATCACTTTCAAAAAAAATATAATTTTAAATTTTTAAAAATAGAATTTTAAATTTCATCAACTTCTCTATGTGTTGTATGTGGTCGACCTACATCAAAATATTCCAAATTTAAAAAAAATATATCAAAAAATTTAACAAAAAAATCCCAATTTAATTAATAAATATATATATATAATATGTGGTGGCTAAGTTAATGGTGACTATAGGTGATTATAAATTGACTAACAAATAAAAGAGTGATATTTAAAAAAGTGGATTAAAATTTCAGTTACGTTCAAATCATGTTTATGACTAATTGAGGGAATATATTTCATCTAAATACATGGATAAGACAAATTTCATGTCAGAGCTAACAGAAAGCTGGAAGAGCTAACCAATACTTAGGCTTTATGAGTTTGTTTATATGAGTGGGCCAGATACTATATGACTTGTAAGAATCTTAGGCCAATTACTTCCTTTCCTTCACTTGGTTTAAAGACTTGTTTTTGTTTTTGATAGAAGAATTTTAGATGGTAGCAATCATATGTATCCTTGGGCTATGATTGTGTGTACGTATAGACTTGAGCATTTGCTTCTTGGGTCAATTTTAATTCAATTTAATTTTTGCACACTAAACAAAACTAATTACACAACCAATTGAATAATAGTCTAATAATGTTTAGTCATTATCTTAATCATAGTTTAGTTTTCTAAACTCAACAATCTCTCCCTTGATGACAAACATTATTGAATAAATTAAAATTGAATGAGAGGAGTTTTTAGAAATTTTTCTTTGATGTTTTCTTTAGTTTGAAGCTCCCCCTTTCTTTTGATCTCCAAACCCTCCAAGAATGTTTGCTTTTCATATCCTGATACCAACAAGCTTTACACTGAAATAATGTCAAACTTCCAATAATTTTCAAACAATTTTGTATCTTAAGGAACATGTTCGATCATATGTTAAAGTTTGCAAGGCTATTATCAATTCTCAAATATCATCAGCCATCCTTAAAACAAGCATAAATAAGAGCTAATCCAAATATTAATAACATATGCTAAGCTATAAACAATATTCACAACCAGATCAAACTGCAGATTTTTAAACACAAATTCAAATTATAAACAGTAGGTTTAAACATCATCATCATAGATCAAGATAGAAACAGATAACAGCCTTTCAATTCATTTTTCTTTCTCTCTCTTTTGTCATTAAGGAGGGACACCTACATGGAAAGATAAAAGTGTAAAAATTAAGTTACAGTCATTCAACAGAGTTCAACAACTAAAATTTAGAAATAGAACAAAAAGTAATGATAAACCAATGTTTTAGAAACTGTTTTTCAGTAGCAACATCATGGAACAGCCTTAATAAAAAACTCAGATACCAAAAGCTATAATAAGTATAAGCAATATTCACAATCAGTGTAATATGCATAATCATAGCTGCGTGAAATAATGGTTTAAAACAAAGAAAATTTGCAGCCAGTCTCAAGCATCATAAGTTCAATAGTTTCAATATAACTGTTTTAATTTATTTTCACATAATACTTACTCTCCTTTTTGTTATCAAGGAGGGTAAACCTATATAGAAAATAGTTCAATATGAAATCCACAAGTGCAAAACAAGTAATAGTATTAGTGTCAACAAAAATTGTAAGAAAATGTATAATCAAAAAATAGATTTTAAGAAAATAGTAGCATCAAACTAGGTTAGATATCAGATCCCTCATCTTCAATCGGTTGCAAGAGGATCTTCTTCTTCTTCTTCCAAAACTGTGTCTTGACTGTCTTTGTGCCCTTTTTCTTAGATTACTTTACTGCACCACTACCCTTAAGATATAAAATTCTGTCATTTTGGATCTCATTTCTCAGATTAACACTAAAATACTCAAAGATGCAAGTTTAAAATATTCCATATGTGAGAGAAAGTGGGAGTAATGGAGAAGATGAGAAGTTATCATAATAATTTCTTTAAATGCTTTGAAGTTCTTTGAAAACATAAGATGAAATAAATGAAACTGTGATTCAAAAAATTTTGAATTTAAAATTAGTGCAAGCATTTTTGAACTGACAAGTCAAATAAAGGCCTTTTTTAAAAAAATGAAACTGATTTGACTTGAATAAAAATCCGAAAAGAAAATACTCTTTCAAAGTGAATGAAAAAAAACAAGATCAACTTCACAAAACAGAATTTCTTTTTTTTGGGTTCAATAGTGGCTTTTAAGGAAACACAAGAGACCACTAAGAATTTTGTCTTATCCCAGATTAATCAATTTAACCAACACTCAGTCTGAACTTTATGGAATCTAGAGGGAGTCATCATCTGTCTAGTTTTATCTCCCTGTGACCTGAGAGACAGAAAAAACTAGAAAACTCTTTAAGCACATTTAGTTCAAAAACTCAGTATCAACAATCTCTAGAGTAATTCTCAATTTACAAAATCTATCTTCACATAAAAGTTTTGTGAAAATATCAGCTAATTGATCCTCAGATTTCACAAATTGTATGTCAATTATTCTCTATTGTACATGTTCTCTCATAGAATGAAACCTTACTTTAATGTGCTTAGTTCTTGAGTGTAAAATAGGATTTTTAGAAATATTTGTTGCACTACAATTATCACAAAATAAAGGGATATTATTGACTTGCAATTTGTAATCTGCAAGTTGTGTTTTAAGCCAAATTAATCAACAAGAGGAAGCTACGATATATTCGGCCTCGGCCGTTGATAGAGCAACAGTAGCTTGCTTCTTACTTAACCACACATTCAAGGATTGTCCACGAAAGTAACAAATCTCTGAAGTGCTTCTTCTATCCACACGATCTCTAGCAAAACATGCATCACAATACCCAACTACCCAGAATTCATCAGTTTTAGGATACCAAAGACCAAAATCGGTAGTGCCATTAATGTATCTAATGATTATTTTTCAGCAGAAAGATGTGATTCTTTGGGTTGTGACTTGTGATTGAAATCTAGAACACACACCCGTATTATGAACAATATTCGGTCTAGAGGAGGATAAATATATGAGAGATCCTATCATTTTTCTATACCTTATTTTATCAGCATCTTTTCCTTTTTCATCCTTTTCAAGTTTGGAATTTGGATGCATAGGTGTACTCATTGGTTTGAAATTTTCTAAACCAATTTTTTTACCAACTTCTTGGCATATTTACCTTGGTGTATAATTTTTTTGATTTGGAGTTCTAGAAAAAATGTGAGTTCTCTCATCATACTCATATCAAACTAATTAGTAATTAATTTTCCAAATTCATCATACAAGACTTCATGTAACGATCCAAATACAATGTCATCCACATAAACTTGAACAAGTATGAAATGATCATTAGATTCTTTAACGAAAAGAGTAGTATTCGTAGTATCCCTTTGAAAGTCATTTTTCAACAAGAAAGAGCTAAGTCTTTCATACCAAGCTCTTGGAGCTTGTCACAAACCATAAAAAGCTTTAGAAAGTTTAAAAACATAGTTTGAAAAATCTTTATTTTTTAAAACCGGGGGATTAAGCTACGTATACTTCTCTATCAATAAAGCCATTTAAAAAGACACATTTAACATCCATTTGAAAGAGTTTGAATCTTTTATGGGCAGCATAGGCAAGTAATAATCTTATTGCTTCCATTCTAGCTACCGGAGCAAATGACTCATCAAAGTCAATTCTCTCCTCTTGATTATACCCTTGAGCTACTAATCTAGCTTTCTTTCTAACAACACTAATATCCTCACCCAATTTATTTCTAAAGATCCATTTGGTATTTGTTACCTTCTTACCATTCGAATAAGGAACTAGAGACCAAATCTCATTTTTCTCAAATTGGACTAACTCTTCCTCCATTGCCTTTATCCAAGAGGGATCTTCAAGTATTTCCTTTATATTTTAGGATTTCACTTGTGATGTAAGAGCAAAGTTATTGAGTTCAGCTCTCTTTCTACTTGAGAATCTTGTGGTAACTCCATGAGAGGGATCTCCAATGATGAATTCATGTGAATAGTTATTCAAGAACTTCCATTCTCTTGGCTTTGGTGAGGTGATCTCAGGTTGAGTATGAACAGGATCAGTTTCATTGAGATTTTCAGAAATTTATGTATTAGGAGGAGACAAAATAGAATCATCTTCTAGATTCTAGTCTACAGTATCGTGAACAGCATCTTCCATTATAGGTTTAAGTTTGTCTTTTCTTTGAATTCTATCTGAATTTTGTGCAATCTCGGTTCCTGCATCAATTTTCTCAATAACACTTGAAAATAGAGTTAGAATCACAAAAAGTGACATGTATAGACTCCTCAATTATTCTATGTTCCTTGGTGTAAACTCTATAAGTTTTACTAGTGGTTGAATATCTAACAAAGACACCTTCATAAAATTTTTGGATCAAATTTTTCAAGATTATCTTTAGTGTTTAACACAAAATATTTGCATCCAAAAATATGAAAGTACTTAAGATTGGGTGGTACTCCTTTCCAAAGCTCATATGGTATTTTTTAAAAAAAAATTTTAAAGATAGTTTGATTCAAAATATAGCTTCAGCCCGAATAAATTTTTGAATTTTATTTTCACAAAGCATAACCCTAGTCATTTCTTGAAGGCTTCTATCTCTCCTTTCAACAATTCCATTTTATTGAGGTGTTCTAAGACATAAAAAATTATGTAAAATACCAAATTCATCACAAAATATTTCAAAATCTTGGTTTTTAAATTCTTTTCCATGATCACTTCTAATGGAGACTATTTTCAAATCTTTTTCATTTTGAATATTTTCGCATAGAGTTGAAAAATCAAAAAAGGCATCATTCTTATGAGCTAAGAAAAGAATCCATCCAAACTTAATATAGTTATCAAACACCACTAAGCCATAGTGCTTACCACCAAGACTTTGAATCCTTGTAGGACCAAAAAAATTAATATGTATCATTTTTAATGGTCTTTTAGTTGAGATGTCATCCTTGGATTTGAAAGAATTTTAGTTTGTTTACCCAATTGACATGCATCACAAGTGATGTCTTTGTCAAAATTTATTTTAGAAAGACCTCTAACCAAATTCTTTTTCTCAAGCTTAGAAATTTGAAACATACTTGCATGTCCCAATTTTTTGTGCCATAACCATTTTTCAAATTCTATGAAAGTAAAACAAGCTACATTTTGTTCTTTTAGTTCCTCTAAGGTTAGTCCATACACATTATTGCATCTTTTAGTTTCAAACAATATTTCTCCGATTTTTTTTACATACTACCAACCATTCCAATTTCTTAAAAATAACCAAATGACATAAATCACACAATTGGCAAATGCCTAGAAGATGGTGTTTCAACCTATCAACTCAAAATATAGTATCAATGAAAGTTGAGAAACTCTTACCAACCTTACCTAAGGCCACGATTTTTTTTACTATTGTCACCGAAAGTTACAAAATCTCTATCGTATTTATCAAGTTTGATAAAGAAAGTGGACTATTCGGTCATGTGCCTAGAGCATCCACTATTCAAGTATCACATGTCTTTCTTCTTCTTGGATGCTAGACAAAACTGCACAAAGTTTTTAAGTAACCTTAGATATCCAAACTAATTTGAATCCTTTGAAATTAATCCTTCTTGGTTGTCCAAGTGTATTAAAATCACAAACAACCTTGTATGTTTTGTTTCCTACTCTTTTTTTGTCAATAAAGTATTGGAAAGAAGAATGGCCAGGTTTATTGCAATTAAAATAGTGATTTGTGTGAGCATGTTGCTGAAAACGATTTAAGGTATGATGCTGATGGTGATTAAAAGATTTGAATTTTCTGGTACTTGAAAAGAGTGCATTTCTTTTGAAGAATCCATCTCTAACATTAGTATCTCCTCTGTAAAAAAACCTCAAACCATAATTTCTTGACACATATAGGTTTCTAGAACGTGAGGCTCTTTTGTGAAAGAAAGGGTTTTCTAAAAACGGCCTCATTGTTAGAGATATAACCCAAACCAGAGTTATTTGAAGCAGGTTCAGATTTGGAATAAGATGCATTTTTATCAAAATATGGCTTTTCAAAGTTAGCATCAATGTTAGATGAATATACAAGACCAAATTTATCAAATGATGTTTTTATTTTTGAAAATGATGCTGTGAATTTTGCAAGTGATTTTCTTCAAAAATTGCATTATTTTTGTTACATAACCTAAATATGATTTTTCAAACAGAGGTCTTTGATTAGCAAGTAATTTGTCCAAATTGCTTGAACTATGTACAAATTTTGCTAAATCATTATTCAAACATTTGATAATTTCATTTAATCTTTTATTTTCAGCAACAAATTTTTGAGAGGGATTAATAATGTGTTTTCCTTTGAACGTTTTAATTTTAGATTTTAAAAATTTATTTTCTTCAATGAGATCAAAAGCATATTCGGTCTCCTTCACCTTTTCTTTTAAAAAAACTCATTTTTAACTTTCAAAACTTCATTTTAGATTTGCATTTGTTGTATTTATTCAGCAATTTTTTAAAATGGTGAGTGAGATCATCAATAGTAACATGCAAATCATCAAGAGACAAGTCATAGTAATTTACCTCTTCTTGTTGATCTTCACCAGCCATGAAACAGATTCGTGCTTCATCTTTGGAGTCTTCTTCCTCATCTGAGTCAATCTTGAGATCCTCCCAAGAAGCTATAAGTCCCTTCTTCTTGTCCTTCCGAGACTTGTCTTCTTTTTTCAGTTTCGGACAGTCATATTTGTAATGTCCAACTTCTCTACAGTTGTGACAAATGACCTTGCTTGAGTCCTTCTTTGGTTCCTTTGAGCTGACATCTCTGCTTCTTCTTTTGAGTCTCATCATTCTTCTAAGTTTTCTAGCAAAAAAATACAAACTCGTCATATGATAAACAGTCACTAGATTCATCATCCAATGATTCAGTGCAAGATTTAAGAGCCACTCCTTTCTTTTTTGTATTATTTTTTATGTGAGTGATTTCATATGCTAGTAACTTTCCTCTCAGCTCATCATAGGTCATTTGACTTAGGTTACTACTTTCAGAGATAACAGTAGCCTTAGTTTTTTACTCTCTTGTTAAGCTTCTCAAGACTTTTCTCACTAGCATCTATTCGAAATGAGTGATCCCCATAGCATCCAAACTATTAATGATGATAAAGAATCTCTCGAACATGTCATCAATTGATTATCCTTCCTTTATAGAGAACATCTCATACTCTTTGCTCAGCATGTCAATACTGGTTTCTTTTACTTGTGTGGTGCCCTCATGTGTGATTTGGAGCTTATCCCAAATTTTCTTTGTTGTTTTGCATTTTGAAATGTTCTGGTATTTCTCGAAGCTGATTGCATAGTTCAACATGTTGACAGCCTTGATATTTAGTTCCACATTTTTTTGTCATTTTCATTCCATTCTGTTTCAGCTTTGTGAGTGACAACACCATCAGCGCCAGTTTTTGTAGGAATTTGAAGACCATTTATGATTATCTTCCACAGGTTATAATTCACTGAGTGAACAAGGATCTTCATTCTTTCTTTTCATTAATTGTAGTTTTTTTTGCATTGAAAAATGGAAGTCTGGTTTTAGACTGTCGTTAGACTGTCCTTCTATTAGAGTATAAGCCACTATGTTGGAACCCATGTAGTTCGCCATCAGGATCTTTTCTCCAAACTGTGAAACTTGATCTCTTTGAGACCAAGCTCTGATACCAATTGATAGTTACCAGTGGCTAAGAGAAGGGGAGTTGAATCTTTGGCCTCCTTTTTCTTTAGCTTTTAACCTTAAGTTCAATAGAGAAACTTTGAGTAGAAAACATGATAGATTATAGTTTTCTCTCTTAATGTGGTAGGAGATACTTCCGTTTCGTCTCCTATATATAGTGCAGAACCAAAAATAGATAAGGGAATAGAGAATGACACAGAGATGTATCCTGATTCGGCTATCCAGTGTAATGTAGCCTACATCCAGTCTCCATCACAACAGTGACGGAATTTCACTATCTTTCAATAGAATTACATTCACCAATTCTCCCTAGAATCTACCCAATCCTATCTGGGACAAGTCCAAATTCTAACCCGATCTGAACTTGACTAGGACTCTTTCTAACTTTCAACAGCAAAGTGATAACCAACTTGCAAGAGAATCCTCTCAGGATCATGACACAAAATAGAAAAACTTACGAAGAATTTTTGAGATAACTATGGTTTTTTCTCCAAGTCTAACTCATTGCCTTTTTTCTCTCATTGGCTTTTTCTTACAAACCTCACCATGTTTGCCTTTTTTAATGAGACTCAGACAGACTAAATTGAGAAAAAAATACAAAATGAGAACCTTGAAGTAGCAGAATAAATAGCTCAAAGTGCTATGGGGACCCAAACGTGTGCTCTCACTCCTTGCTCCAATCCTTGGCCGTTTACCCCTATTATAGAGGAGTGAAGTTTCTAGGGCTTGAAACCTTCTTTAGCACATGTTGGTTCTCTTCTCCCAATACACAGATGCAGCAGCGGTATTTACAGAGGAGAGAGAGAGTAGAAGCAATGACATGCAACCATATTTTCAATCTTCTCTTTCAACCTTTTTTTTCAAGAATCTTGAATTTGAGCCGTGCATTCTTGCTTTGGCCCCAAGTTTGTTTCTTGACCGTAGATTCCAAGCAGAGTACCATTGACTTCACCTTCTCCGTCCATAGTTTTTAAAACGGTGCTTATACAGAGTTGATTTCTTTACGGTTTCTTGATGAAGTACAAATGGAAAAATCACCTTTTTGTGATTATCTTTTCTGAAAAAATCTTCTCTTTTGTTGTAGCCCTTTTTTTTTCTTGCTTGAATTTGGAAATAAGTTTTTTGTTCCACCTTTTTTCCTAGCTTTAGGATTTTTTTCATTCTTTTTTCTTGGTGCAGAATGTGATGTGATAGAAAAGAAAGAGAAGAGAGAGAAGATAGAATTTTTGGTTCGGTGGATGTGAAAAGGTTCAAATGAAATTAAAATTGAGTTACCTAATTAGCAACTACGGTGAATGAAAGGATTTAAGTGTGGACCACCGTTTAGTTTTAGATTATGGATATAGGCTTGTTTATGTTCTTGGGTTTATTTTCTTTCTTTGATCCTTGAAGCATTCTTTTTATTTCTGATTGAAAAAATTTTTGTGATGGCTTTTATTTAAGGTGAAATAATACTTGGGCTTTATGAGTTTGTTTGTATGAGTGGGCTAGATACTATATGACTTGTAAGAATTTTGGGCCAATTGGTTCCTTTTCTTCACTTGGCTTAAAAACTTATTTTTGTTTATGATAGAAGGATTTTAGATGGTAGCAATTATATGTTTTTTGGACTATGATTATGTGTGCGTATGGACTTGAGCATTTATTTTTTGGGCCAGTTTTAATTCAATTTAATTTTTGCACATTAAACAAAATAAATTACACAACCAATTAATAATAGTCCAATAATATTTAGTTATCATCTTAATCACAGTTTAGTTCTCTAAATTCAACAACATACTCTCAGTTCATTCTTTTAAACATTGATGGCATTATAAACAATAAATTCTATTAGTCTTCTAGTATTTCTCTTAATATAAATATAAGGTTAGTTAATTAAAATGGTAAGATTTTTCTACTTTGAACATGAGACGAATTTAAATGTAAAAGTAAAGCTTTCATGACCCTAATTTAAATAACGTTAGTGAAGCAAGGAAAAAAATAAAAGAGATTTAACCTTCGAATCATAAAATTCAGCACAAAGAAAAGTCCATGACTCTGCCAATTCCCAAATAACTGATTGTTTAGACACTCAAATTTTGTTAAAAATTTCATGTTCATAAATTGAGTCTTGTTATTCGTCCAAGGTTGTTTCGTGTCCTTATTTCTAAAACAATTAAAAAACAGAATAAAAACTAACAAATTAAATTTTTCCAAATCAATCTTTATTTCTAAAACAACAAAAACACAAATTAACATTTACTCCAACAAAAAGCTCTCAAAACCAAAGAACTTATTACTTTTCTCAAACCCTCACCCTCTTAGCACTTCTACGTACCAAGATTCTATTTACTCCATCCTCTTCCGGTCCCATGAGCCATTATTTTTTCTCAAAACAAATTGTACATCGCGATGTCCATCTCCGGCGGAGCCGTATTGCATAAATTGCAGAAAACAGGGCAAACTCCATTCCTCCTCTTGCGGTTTTCCTGCCAGAGCTCGATTTTGGGTCTCAGACCAACGTCACCATTCGGCGCCGCGCCAACGTAGGGCATTTGTCCCAGGTATCTTCCTAAAGATTTTCAACTTTTCCGTTTACTCTTCTCATTGTTCAATATCATTTTTAATAGCCCTATTTATTTGTTATAAATAATAACATTTTAATTGTGAACTCATTGCAAGTAGCACAAGTTTATGTATTCCTCTTTTGTAAATGGTTCTGTCCAACAGTCACAACCAAAATTAATGTGCATTTGAAATTATTACTCCCTATATACTATCGATTGCAATATTTCATCATCAAATTATAAATTGTTATTTTACATGTGGAGTACTTCTTCCACAATTTTCATTTATGTGTTCTTCTTTTTCAAATTGTTATTCCACATGTGCATTGCTTCCACAATTTACCTGGAATAGATTATCATTCTTTGGCCATGTCTTATTCTCTTTATTGTAGAAGGATTTACAGTGGTAATGACAGACCGGAAGAGTTAATACCCAAAATTGCTAGATAAAAATCAACCAATCACTATTTAGTAAAATATTTTAAAAAAATTAAAACAAAAAACTCATATCTGTTATTATTCAATTGAAACATCAAGTACGTACTAATTAAATGCAATAAACATAAATTACAAGTGTCATAATAATAATAATTATAAAAAATTTCAGTTACAAATATTCAAATTCTTCAACTTATACATATTAAGACTCTTACTACTCTTCATTTCTTAATCTCTTATACTAATTGTAAAAAATTTCTTAAATTTAATATAACATTTTTATATGTTTTTCATTCTCATTCATTTATTTTTTTCATTATTTACAAACAAAAAATTGCAAGAAAAGACAAAATGTAACCATTAATATAAATCGAAAAATAGAAAAAAAAAGAAAATGCAGTTTTTTATAACCTTAATATAAATAACCTATGTCTTTTTAAAAATAAATAAATTCAAAATCTATTTATAATATATTTTCTAAAATATTTTTAATATAACATTTATTAAAATATACTATATAGTATAAATAATCTACCTCTTCGCGCATTGCGTGGGTCTCACTCTAGTTAATAAATAACGCTAATCACAAACAATAAATTCTATTAGTCTTCGAATATTTCGATTAATATAAATATAAGGTTAGTTAAAATAGTAAGATTTTTATGAGACGAATTTAAAGTAAAAGTACAGCTTTCATGACCCTATTTTAAATGATAACCACTCAGATAAAGACGTTTATTTTATCTTTTGTTAGAGATGTTTTTATGTTATGTTTTAATTGGTTTTTGTATAATTTATTCGATATTTCTCATCACATATTATTAAATTTCTTAAACAATAAAAATTTATATTCAATGTGTTTTGTGTTAGATATATTTAATAACCTATTATATCATATTGGTTGAAATTAGTTTTTATAATGTTAATTTTTTAATAAACACTTTATTAGAAAAAACCATCTTTTCAGAATTTTTTAAAAACTAATTAATATTATATATATTTTGTTACATTACATCTTGTTTTAAAAAAATTATTTATTTCTAATGCTTATACTAAAAATAAAAATAAAATTTAAATTAGTAAATTTTAATCTATAATATAATAATAATATAATAATTATTTTATATATTGTATAAATATAAATTAATTATTTTTTTATTTGTAAAAATTTTAATTAGTTTGAGTTTATTTTATATATATTTTGATGAATGTGATTTTTTTATACAAATAATTTAAAAAAATTAATAGTTAATCTATTATTAGTTTAAATTAAATATTTTTTATTGTTTTTGGAAAGAAAATCTTTTAAAAAATTTAATAATATATAAAAATACTGGATAAATTATAAAAAATAAATTAAAACACAACATGAAAATATCTTTAGCAAAAGATAAAATAGACGTATTTATACGAGTGATCACCATTTTAAATACCTTTAGTGAAGCAAGGGAAAAAAAAAAACAAGGGTTTAACCTTCGAATCATAAAATTCAGCACAAAGAAAAGTCCATGACTCTATGCCAATTCTCAAATAACTGACTGTTTAGACACTCAAATTTTGTTAAAAATTTCATGTTCATCAATTCAGTTTTGTTATTCGTCCAAGGTAAGGTAGTTTCGTGTCCTTTAACTTGTAGAGAGAATTTTCTAAAGTTATTAGCATCCACTAGCAGCAAACACCTGAGAATTTCTCGATTGATATAAATGTCGTGTCAAATTACACGTACTATGGTCAAACAACTACTAGTCTTCCAATTAATTATTAACACCATATCACTACAAATTTGACTTTCATATAAAAGAAAAGAACCTTCGCCGAAACTCAAACAATTATAAAACAAAGAATATAGAAATATATTTCTAGCTTCTAGCTAGCCAGCTAGCTAAGATAGTCACACACAAACATGGCTCAGAAACTCTCAGAATTTCTTATCATATTCTTCATAATATGCCCATTATTCTTATTATTTCTTGCTTCTGCACAAAATGATTATCCAATTACATCACAATCTGATTGTGTTTCAACCTGTGGATCTATCGAAATTCCTTACCCCTTTGGAATGAAGGATCCAAAATGCTATGCCGATAAGTGGTTCGAAATCGAATGCAGAAACCAGAAACCTTACCTTAAGCTCATAAACCTTGAGGTCACAGGCATATATGCTTCGAGTAGCATGGTAGAGATCATGAACCCAGTTTTCCGATGGAAGTGCAAAGATGACAAAGATTCAAAGCCATTCGTCAACCTCACAGGAACACCTTTTTCGTATTCCAACGATCAAAACAAGTTCACGGCCATAGGTTGCAACAAGATCGCATTTTTGGTGTCTAACGGCTTAGAAGTCAGCGGTTGTGTCACCCTTTGCGACCAACACGACAATGAAGAGGTTAACTTCAATAATCTCTCCCTAATATTTTCACAATATTTTCGTATTATTTACAAATAAAAAATGTTTCGAGCCATAGTTTAATTTGGCAATCATAACTAGTGCTAACTTGTTTTTTTTTTAATTCATTAATTATAGTTAAAATAAATGTATAATATTATTAAATATAATAAGTGTGTAATTATATAGATATTATACACGTAAAATTATTGATCTTAAATTAAGCAAAAAATTTTAAATTATATTTTCTCAAATATTACTCTTATTATATTTAATATTAGGATTATGAAAAAAACTAATTATTTTAAAAATTTGTTAGAGATATAAGTATTATTGTGTCTTGTCCTTCTAGCAAAAGATTTTGAGATTAGAAAAATAATTTTATGATTTGAATATATAGTATTAGAGTTTTTATGATTTAAAAGATTATATAATTTGATTTTTGTTGACTCAAAAAAAATTTTTAGTATATGACAAAAAAAAAAAAAGAAAAGACTTTAATAAAGAACATGTCAGAAATATAACTATTTACATGTATGTGGGTTTGAATTTTTTTGAAGAAGCGATTTGATGATTATATATGTAATAATATTTGTATTTATATAACATAGGTTAACAGCAACGTTGCTTATGGACAAGGAACCGATGGGTGCTTAGGCAGGTTCTGCTGTGAGACATCACTGCCTCTGTACCTTTCAGAATTCAACGTGACACTTGAAAGCATGAACAATAGAAGTTCAAGCGATGAATGCGTTCATGCGTTGATTGGGACAGATTATTGGTACGAAATTTATGATGGTACTAGTACTGAGTATAGAAGCCTTGGTGACTTAAGGGGTTTGAACTATGTTCGTGCCATGCTTGATTGGGTGATTCTCAACAACACCGTGAAACTACCTTCGGATTCAAACTGCACCCATGTTGTTGGTTATTCTTCTTCTAGTTCTTCTGCTCGCAGATGTGAGTGCTACTCAGACTCTTTTGGCAATCCATATGTTACTGGAGGTTGCATTGGTATGAATTCTTTCCACTACTTTATTTATTGTTACGTTCAGTATTTAATCTCTTAATTCCTTTCTAATCAGAATATGGGTGGGTTTATTATCACTTATTTGAGGAGTGTTTGTATACTTCTTGAAAGTTCATGTACTTATTATATATAATTTTTACTTTTGAAAATTAGATGTTTTAAAGCACAGGTGAAACTTTTTTTTTAAATTTTAAAAGTCCAACATAATTTTATATTATATTTTAAAAATATATTAATTTATTAGTCATTTGAGATTCAAAAACAACTTTATTAAATATAATTATTATAATTTTCAAAAATAACTCAAGAAAGATGAATAACTTTTAGAGAACCACAAACAATACGCTTAAATAAATAATTTACTCATATAATTTGTTCTTATTTTGTTGATATGATCTTTGTTTTCAATATTAGAAAGATAATACGTATATTCTGGTTACGAGCACATGATTTATACAATTAAAACTACTTTAAACAAACGAAAGGAAAAGTCTAGGGAGCCAGCAGTTTTATTGAATTTTGGCCAGCATGTAATCAGCAGAGGAAGGTGAGCCATTAGATGAAATCTCACACCAATCTCACACCATCAAATCATCATTGATGGCTAATTGATGACTAACAATCACAAAAATTGCTGACCCCTAGCATTGCTCCAAACGAAATATATAGTTTTAAACATTTTGTTAATGTATTTTTTATATAAATTTAATAGTTTCTTATTACACTTATTAACGAAGCACACAAGTATAAATTTTTAAATTAAATATCCTCAAAATACTTTTTCTGCCAAATTTTATGTATATAATCATGCAATGTGCTATTCCATGATCATTATAATATTTATCTAAAATTTTACATATAACAATAATGATATACATAATCATTAAATCCTAAAGTTGAATGACATGATAAAATAAACTCGAATCCAATGCAAATTATTTTTTTATAATATGGAACATTCAAATTTTACCGTCAAAATTGAACTAGATATGGCTTTGTTATGTTGACTATGGACCAAATCAAAGGGGACTTTATGGATATGGCTTGGCCAATCAATTATATGTTGAACATGAGTTAGGACCGCTGATTTATTTTCGTTTTTTTTATTAACTTTTTCTTCAATAACATTCGTGTTTATAATTGTCGTGTGACTTTGATTAGTAGGCGTTCACTGGTATTTGTCCAAATGTCATCATATTATATACCTTCACATGGAAAACAATAATGGTTATATTTTTTAACATTAAAAAACTAATGTCTATTTATTTATTTTTATATGTTTGTAATACCCAAGTGCTTATTCTTTCAGCCGTCGTGGTGATTTTGAAATCTACTGTGTTTTGGGTGCTAGCTAGCTAGGTTTTTACTTACTTTACGTAACAAATGAAAATGGCAACACTTCTTAGGCAAATTCTAGATGAAATTGCATTGCGGGGAAATAATGGTTCATAAGTGCTTTAAAAATACTTTAGATATCAAGTGATGTGGGAAGTTATTAAAAACTAAATTTTTTAATGTGTTTGTCATTAAAAAAAAATAGATTTTTTTTTTTTGTGTTGGGTACTAATTTTAAATTTTTAATCAATGTTTTCATTAAAAAAAAAGGCTTCAATGTTCTTTGTCCTTCATGTTTCAGATTTTGACTCATCCAATAAGAACAGTCGAGCAAAGTGGGTTATAATAGGTATGTAAGACTCATCTCCATATATTTGTGTAACACATTTTCATTTTCATGTGAATAACATAATTATTTGAAACATTTTTTTTAGTTGAGACTCACTTTGATATTTGAGATTGACGAATTGCATTGATTTGGTCCCTAATTTTTTAATTGTTATAATTTAGTCCCGCAAATTTAAAAAGATGCATTAATATAGTTTCTCTTTAACGCTGTTAGTTTGATAGCTCAAGTCTTGCCATGTTAGACATTAAAATGTCGTTGTACACGTTTTAGCATTAAAAGAGCACTAAATAATGTCATTTCAAGGTTTGAAAAATACTAAAAGAGAGGAGTATAACATTTTAGTATTGTTCAAACCATCAAACGACGTCATTTAGTGTCTTCTTTAGTGCCAAAATACATACAATATCATTTTAATATTTCTAACATGACAACTAACAAGACTTGAGCTACGTCACTAACAGTATTGAGTTATGGCGACGAAAGATACACGAAAGACTATATTGATGTACTTTTTGAATCTAAGAGACCAAATTATAACAATTGAAAAGTCGATGGACCAAATTAGTACAACTCGCCAATCTCAGGACCAAAGTGGGCTTAACTCCATTTTTCTTTGACTAGAACTAATTTATTATTTATTTGCAATTATTGGAACAAACTAACTATTTAACTTATTTATTGTTTTATTATGTCAAAAATGTATAGGAGTATCCGCAAGCCTGGGATCTATCATTCTACTTCTCGGTCTGTGGTTTATGTACATTGTTGTAAGGAGAAGAATTTTAAAGAAACGGAAAGAGAAATTCTTCAAACAAAATGGTGGATTGTTGTTGCAACAAAGATTATCCACCGGAGAAGTGAGTGTTGAACAAGCTAAAGTGTTCAGCTTAAGGGAGTTAGAGAAGGCCACTGACAACTTCAATCTCAACAGAGTTCTTGGAAAGGGAGGTCAAGGTACTGTTTACAAGGGCATGTTAGTAAATGGCGAAATTGTTGCGGTTAAGAGGTTCAAGGTTCAAGGAAAGGTTGAAGAATTCATCAACGAATTCGTGATTCTTTCACAAATTAACCATAGAAATGTGGTGAAGCTGTTAGGGTGTTGTTTGGAGACAGAAATTCCTCTGCTCGTTTATGAATTCATTCCTAATGGTAATCTTTTTGAATACTTGCATGATCAAAACGAAGAGTTACCAGTGACATGGGACATGCGTTTAAGGATTTCAATTGAAGTTGCTGGAGCTTTGTTTTACTTGCACTCAATTGCATATCAGCCAATTTATCATAGAGATGTGAAATCAACCAATATACTTTTAGATGGAAAGTACAGAGCAAAATTGGCAGATTTTGGTGCATCTAGAATAATTTCTACAGAAGCCACTCATCTCACTACGGTAGTTCAAGGTACTTTTGGATATTTAGATCCGGAATATTTTCATACTAGTCAATTTACGGAAAAGAGTGATGTTTATAGTTTTGGAGTAGTTCTGGTTGAACTTTTGACGGGCGAAAAGCCGATATCATCGATAAGAGAAGAGGATGCCAAGAGTTTGGCATCTTATTTTGTTGGTTCTATGGAGCAAGATTGTTTGTTTGAGATTGTTGACAAGAGAGTGATGAAAGAAGGGGAGCAAGAACAGATCATTGGGGTTGCTAATCTTGCATATAGGTGCTTGGAGTTGAATGGGAGAAAAAGGCCTACTATGAAAGAAGTCACATTGGAGTTAGAAAGGATTCGGAATTTGGATAGAAAGGTTGATGATCTTGTTGTTGTTGTTGATTCACAAGAGCAATACCGCCATGAAGAGATTGAGTTTGTTGGAACTGAAATGCCATGGACAGGGGATTCTGAATTAGATACATTGCCAAGCATAGGAAACAATACAACCTCCTCGGAAATTAGGCCTATCCATGCAAAATATAATTGATACAAGCTCCTAGGAAATTAGGAACAATACAATCACTACAACAATATAGATTATTTTTTAGGGTTATAATGTGTAAAAGAAAATTAAAATTTATCAAAAAAACAAATTTTGACACTATTTTAACTATGAAAATATGTTAATAAAAGTTTTGTCAAAAATAGTATTTTTAACATATAAGTGATTGTGAAAAAAATTTAAATCTTATTTTGATAAATATTGGCTGTCAAAAATAATTTGTTAGAAAATTTTGAGAACATATTTTTTGTGATACTTATTAATTGTCAAAAATACTATTTATTTTGACACTTATTGACTATAAAATATTCTTAACAAAAAATCTTAACAAAAAATGAGATGAGATCTTAAAACTAAAGAATAAATTGAGATTTTGAAGATAAAGAATGAGTAGTATAATCTTAAACTGAGAGCAGTGTGATATCAAAATTAACAAAGCCCAACGAAGAAGAAAAATCGTGGAGTAAATTGAAAACAAATGAGTGTCAAAATTGAGGAGTAATTTTCTACGGTCAAATTATTCATCAAAAAAACATAGAAAATTTGACATTTGTGATATTTGTCAAAAATATATATTAATTTTGACATTTAATTATGGTGTTAAAAAATAAAATGTTAAAAAAACTCTATTTTCTTGTAGTGAATTTTGGTCTTCCTGATTATATTTAAAGCTTCAGATGTGTAATTTTTGGTGAAACTTCTTTGTAATTAAACACAGGTTTCTTGATGAAGGGTCTTTGATAAGAAACTATTCAATGCTCTTTTTTGCTCTAGTTATATTATATATATATAGTAAAAGTATATCATTCCTATATCAGATTTTTTTTATTTCAACCAATAAACAAATTTATACATATATATGGGATTCAATTTTGTTCATGTAAATATTTGTTATATCTATAGAAAAATATATCTTCATTTTTTCGCTGCTTCAAATTTGTTTACCAAATTGAAGCATGCTTCCTCTACTTGTTGGTTACCAAGTTGGCCCTCTAAAAATTGCTATTTAATCAATATAATCCTCCAAATATGGGTGTTCTTTGAAGTTGGAAGCAGGTATATCTTGCAAGATTCAAGAATTAGAAAGCAATAAATGTAGCTCAATAAAATAGTAGTCATGGACAAGAACAAGTGAGGGTCCTGTTAATTAAATATCCTAAACTCTTATGCAGTCGTGAACACTTATTAATACCCATAACAGCCCATACATCAAACCACAAGTCTAAGAAGAAAAACCACATAACAATAACAATCTTTACCACTCATCTTGGACTTCAATAATGGACTTGTAGTTTGGCGTGTGGACCGTTAAGCCATAGGATTTGGCAATGTCATGATGGTGTGGCTATTCAGTAGCAAACCAAAGTAATTATATACAACCACCACCCACCACCCAGGGGCAGAGCTAGATAAAATATTGGAGGGGGGCAAAAAATATTTACACAATAAAATAAGACTAAAATAAAATTTTAAGGGGGGACTAAACTGAAATTTATATATAATTTACATGTAAAAAATTAAAATTAGGGGGGCCATTGCCCCCCTTTGCTTGTACCTAGCTCTGCCCCTGCCACCACCAACACCCACAACAACCTCGAGATAGTCTTCGACGATGTTGAAGCTAGGTTTTGGTTAGTGGAATGGTTCTGTTACTTTATATATGTACAAATTAAAAGGATTATGAACTTCCAATTAGAATTTGTACTAGCTGAAATATCCATGTAAACTTAGTCTATCACAAGAGTAACAGCAACGTGTAAAGGAGTGTGAGCATGCAGTCTTAGGGATGGCAATAATTTTCACTACAGATTATTTTTTAGAGTTATAATGTGTAAAAGAAAATTAAAATTTGTCAAAAAAACAAATTTTGACACTATTTTAACTATGAAAATATGTTAATAAAAGTTTTGTCAAAAATAGTATTTTTAACATATAAGCGATTGTGAAAAAAATTTAAATCTTATTTTGATAAATATTGGCTGTCAAAAATAATTTGTTAGAAAATTTTGAGAACATATTTTCTGTGATACTTATTAATTGTCAAAAATACTATTTATTTTGACACTTATTGACTATAAAATATTCTCAACAAAAAATTTTAACAAAGAATGAGATGTGATCTTGAAACTAAAGAATAAATTGAGATTTTGAAGATAAAGAATGAGTAGTATAATCCTAAACTGAGAGCAGTGTGATGTCAAAATTAACAGAGCCCAAAGAAGAAAAAAATAGTAGAGTAAATTGAAAACAAATGAGTGTCAAAATTGAGGAGTAATTTTCTACGGTCAAATTTTTCGTCAAGAAAATATAGAAAATTTGACATTTATGATATTTGTCAAAAATATATATTAATTTTGACATTTAATTATGGTGTTAAAAAATAAAGTATCAAAATAACTCTATTTTCTTGTAGTATTTTAAAGATTTTGAAGAATAATTAAATAAATCAAAATTTTTATTTGCCCAGCATGTAAAATATTTCTACAAATATTTTAATTAGGCATGTAAATTTTCATGGTTAGTTTTACAAAAATACAACTTGTTTATACATCAATTTGGTTCTCTATATGTATTTATACTAGCACGCAATGCACGGACAAAACATTTCTATTGCTAAGATTTATCTTTTTAATCTACAACTCACAAAACATAAGACAAAAAAAGAATCACACAATTTTTTTTTCGTTAAATAAATATTGAAATGAGTATTTTTAAGTAGACTACTTTAATATGTAATAAATTTTTATTATAAAATTTATATAATTCTT
>NC_029775.3:9687594-9689060 GCF_000817695.3 Arachis duranensis
CAAATTGAAATATTATATATTTAATAAAAAAATTTACAATAAAAAATTATTTATTTTAACCAAATAAGTATCAACTATCAAAGAATAATTAAATTTTTTTTATAATATTTAAATAAAATTTATTCATAAATATTAATGTATTGTCAAATGATTATTAGATTTTTGAGAATTTTTTTATTTTTTATTACACAGCCATATAATAAAAGGCGTTCTTTTATATGCGCATTAACACGGCCAATATAAAAAGATAATTATTTTTACTGATTTGACATTATATAACTGAATAGATATGTAAAACTACTTTATACTGAAAGAAAATCCTACTTTATCACAAATTTAGTCCAATTTTTTCTCTTTAAAAGAGAACCACACTTTTTTACCTATTTTTTAAAGAACTTTTAGAATTTTCAACCCCAAAATAAAAAGTCTAAAACATACACCAAAATTCAGAACAGAATGGCAAGAGATGAATTTGGGTATTAATGTGAAATTGACAACTTTAACTTATTACATGTGAGGAAGAAAACTAATAAAACAAACATATATAAAATACCAAATACAAAATTGAAAGAGAATGAGAAGTTAAGTGAAGGTCATGCCCTCGTAACTTTCAGGTTCAATACATTCTAATTAGAAATCAATGGCTTCATTTGTATGGACAAAAAACGTTCATGAATTTCTACATACATTTGGCATAAATGCAATAATGACTAATGAGAATGAGTAATAGTAGTATAGAAGTATCTATATGCATGTATATGTCTGTATGTATTATTTTAATTTAGGGATAAGCATTGTTTTAGTTTCTAATGTTGAGGGTTAGAATCGAAACCATCCCCAACACAACTATTCGATTTAGAATCATCCATAACTTTTTTTTCGTATTAAAATTGTCCTTTTAATTTTTTCGGACAAAAATATCCTCACCACTACCAACACCTTTACCTCCTCCACCATCAGCACCAACACCAACACCAACACAAGCAGAAGCAAAAAGCAGAAAAAATCAACACCAACACCAACACTAACACCAACACAAATATAAGCAGAAAGCAGAAAAAATCAACACAAAAGATGCAAAAAGTTCAAGCACAAAACCAAAAAGCAGAAACAGAAGAGGCCAAAGCAGAAGAAGCAGAAGCAGAAACTCAAGCAGAAGTTCAAGTAAAAGCAAAAAGCAGAGGCAAAGCAAGGAGCAGAAGTCGAAGCAAGAAGAAGAAGCTGATGCAGAAGCCGACGGTAGCTCGGCGATGGTAAGAACCCAGCTCAGTCTCAGATTCCTCTCTTTCCTTCGCGCGCCGCCCTCCTCGCGTCGGACTCCCCTTCCTGGCGACGCACTCCATGGCGGCGTCAGAAGCATGCATGAACGGCGGGGACGTCTTCCTCTATTCGCGGTTCTGGTTGCGACGGCTATGGCAGCGGGCGATGGTGGAGACCCGCGGTGAAGGCGATGGCCTCCTCCCCTC
>NC_029775.3:9689140-9695105 GCF_000817695.3 Arachis duranensis
AAACACATTCTTTTTTTAATTTTTTTAAAAATTTATAATTTTTTTATTAAAATAGGGGTACTTTCGGAATAAAATTAAAAATTTTATTAAAAAAAAAACGATTTTAATACGAAAAAAAACCTTAAATATGATTCTAAATCGACAATTAAGTTGAAGACGGTTTCGATTCTAACTCTCAACGTTAGGGACCAAAACAATACTTATCCCTTTTAACTTAGGGACCAACTCAGTGTAAATGCCTTGTCTCTTTTCCTCTTTATTGCAACTCTTCTATTATTTCTAGCAATTGTAGATGATTTATCCATGATATTGTTTCATATAACTTTAATATTAAAAGAAGTAAATAGAAAAAACAAAAGAAATAAATAGAAGAAGTAAAGTGACTGCATAGTTTTATGTATACAACGTACAATGCAAACTACATTGATATTATGAAAGAAGTTGAAAAATAACTCGGTTGAAGATTTTTACACTTTTCAAGAATTTAATTTACTTTTTATCTTTATACTATCAAAGCTACTTTTTTCTTTATACTATTATAGCTACTCTAATATAGGATCAAAGAATGATAGTGATAGCTACTCTAAAGAGAAGGATGACATTCTTATAAGTTTCTGGTAGTGCCACAATTTGTATAAATAGGCGCGCTTCTATTTATATAACTGTGATACTATTATAGAATACTTGCTTCATATTACACAGATTAAATTTAAGCTCTGATACCACTCTGTCACAGTCCAAAATGAGCCAATGACTGGCGCTCAAGAAAAAGAGTTCCCTAGCAAGCCTAACAGTTTCGAATATAAGATAAATAAAAATATTACAAATAATTTTTGATAAATTTACACTTTCTATAATGAATGATTACATAATTGAACAAAAATAAATAAATAAATAAATATAGATGGATCCTGCCTGTGACATATGGAGCAGATGACGTCTAAGAACTCAACAAGGAATAGAACTCATTGCAGATCATTACTCCTCAATAGAAAAGCTCACATAATCAAATACTTATTCCTGAAAAATATTTTTTTAAAAAGGGGTAAGTTTTGCTACTCATTGACTAGACAATACATCTATAATTCACATGAGACCATCTAAACATTATTATGAAAATAATTTTAGTTAGAAAATAATAATTTATATGAATAAGTGAATCAATAAGGGAGCTCTCATACAGAAATCAAATTAAATAGTCCACACTTGGGCGGCTCCACCTCTAAGAGCAGCCTTTTTCTCTAGTGTTTCTATACGGAATAACAGATCCAACGTGTGGCCTACATGTTAGGCTAGCAACACCCCTGCTAGCTGAGATCTGAGCCAGATGCATCTAGGTTAACGTCATAACCGCCGTTAACTACAGTTTTCTAATACGAGCCTCCCAAACCAATTCAAAACATATAGTTTCAAATACAATAAATGCTTAATCTCTCAAATATATAAGGTATCGAATCAAATCAATCAGATAATACTTTCTTATCAAAAATCTTTTCAAATCATATTTTCTCAATCATAAAAACATATTTCATAATTTCAAAGTGAGTGCCAACAAATACTTTAATATTTCAAAAGTAAATACTCGAATAAAATCAATATTCTAAAATTATATAAAGCTTTATCAAACATATATATAGTCTCATGTAAAATTTCTAAAGTATGAATTTCATAAAAATAATTATTTAGCTATAATAAATCAATTATTCTAATCAAATCAAAGTTCTTCAATAATAGTTTTATAAATATAATTAAAAACTCATAATAGCATAAACCAAAAGCTTAACGGTTATAAATGTAAAGCCTACTCACAACTTGACCTCAAGGGACTGAAGAGACCAAACCCGAAGTACTAAACTAAAGGGTACGAAAGAGCCCAAAATTTGAATAGTGGAAGCGGCAGCCCGATAGGCAAGCAAAACAGCGAACAGGGACACAACAGAACAAAAGCGACGACGGCTAAAGGCATAGCAACGACGACAACATCAACAACTGTGGTAAAACAGTAGCGAAAACGGAAACAAAACAGAACAACCACTAGCCAGGCTAGAACGGTGGTGAAACTGAACTGACAGAAGTGTGAAACGCTTCCTACGACGTTTTCAAAGGGCAAGGATAATGGCGGAACCAGTGGAGGAAGAATGGAGGATGAGCATGGCCGGATAGGACAGCAGCTTTCCGACGAGTTCTCCTCCGGCAGCGACACAACAGCTCAGCGACGAGCTCCTTCAGTGATGACGGCAACCACCGCGACAGCCCCAACAGCGATGGCAGCGTCACTGCTCTCTGTCTCTACTTGATCTCTCTTTCCTCTAGTGTGCAACGGCGGCTTGGCAAGTTCAGTGGTGATGCGGCAGAGCGTGGTGGCGGCAAAGCAGCAGCAAGGTGGCGACAGCTACCCGACGGTGACTTGGCAAGTACGGCGACAGCGGCGACGAGGCCCACCAGCGCCGCTGCATCTTCTCCCTTCTCTCTCTCTCGAATATCACTCTCTCAAATCTCCCTCTCTTCTCATGTCAACAGCGGCGGCAACGGTGGCAGTAACGCCCACCGCGCCGTCTCCCTCTTCTCTTTTCCCTTCACCGGTATCCCTTCTCCTCTGCTCTCCCCCCTTCCTTCTTCCCTTCTTCCTTTCTTTTTTTTTTCATTCCCAGCTACTGCTGTTAGGTGTGTGTTGCTGAAAAAGAAAGGGGGCTAGGGTTTTTTTGAGGTAAAAGGATGATTGTATGTTAATTAGGGTTAGAGTTTAGTAGGGATGGCAATACCACCCGAACCCGCGGGGTACCCACCCCGCCCCTACCCGCTCGGGGCGGGTTTTTAGCGGAGCGGGTTCTTGGGAGGGGCGGGACGGGGTCGGGTTTAAGTAATACCCGCCCCTACCCGCCCCGCTATATATATAATATATATTATTTTAATATATAATATGTATAATATATGTAGAAGCGGGGTGGGTTTTATGCGGGTTGGTATACGGCGGGACGGGGTTGGGTAGAGCAAAAATCAGTCTCTATCCGCCCCGTTGCCACCCCTAGAGTTTAATAAAAGAAATAAGAGTAGTGTAGGAATTTTGATAAAAGTAGAGGGTTGGATAGTAATAAAAGAATTCAAATGTAAAATATTTTTAAAACAAATCAGAACGTTACACCATCTAGTTTGTTTTCTGTTTCAAGCTTTCATTTTCAAAATCAAACCGATGCAACTTGCATCTCTATTATTCTCTAGTGCCTTTAATTTCATGATGGGTTGACTACTTGACTCTAGCGTCTTGAAGCATTATTATTTCGAAAAAATAAGATGTATAAGCTGATTTTATTTAATTGAATCAATTTAAGTGATCAAAAGTTATGTAATAATATATCAAAGACTACAAATCCAACAGACTGGTCAGAAAATGCAACCAACCACTTCAGATTTTCTTTCGAAGAAAAAGATAGAATAGCTTCAAAATTAATATATGCGGGTCTTCGTAGACTTTTCGCTAACAAGTAGCAGTAAGCTAGAGGATCCCAGTCTCCACGGGTCAAAGTCACATACATATTTATTTATTGAGCAATTAATAAAAATCAATGATGAAGAAAAAAGCTAATATAAAAAGTTTTCAATGTATATGTATTGTATATTTAATTAAAAAATATTAACGATAATCTTAACATCCTGTATGTTAACAAAACTTTAACTAAAATATCTACATGTTAACTAAGAATGTTACTAGTTGAATGGAATTAACACTATGCAAATCTTCCACAGTCCCATTTTAGGGGCATGTTTCTTTATTTTGAAGCAGGGGCAGGGGCCAAGGAATATCGTCCATAAATACTAAATAGTCCGAGACTAATTAACGAAACACAGAGAGGCACCTTTAAGCCACAATAATAATGGTTCTTCAATTTGGGTTTCATGTCATGTTAATAGTATCCGCTATACATACACTGGCATCTGCACAATACGAATACAAAAATAGTCGTACAGCGCAACCTGGCTGCAATTCCACATGTGGACGTGTTAGTATCCCTTTCCCATATGGAATGAACGAACCCAAATGCTATGCAGACCAGTGGTTCCAAATAGAGTGCAGAAACCACACACCTTACCTGAAATCTATAGGAGTGGAGGTGTCGTCAATTGATGTATCAGAAGGCACGATTGTAATCAAGAATCCAATTCACCGTTGGAAATGCAAACACAACAACGCTACTACTACTCAGAAGCAAGTGGTTGACCTGAGAGGAAGCCCCTTCGTGTATTCGCAGGAAAACAACGTGTTTGTATCAGTTGGATGCAATGGAATCTCTTTCTTGGTTTTCAATGGGACGCAAGTTAGCAGCTGCGTTTCGATTTGCAACGGCGACAAGGACGACGTCGACAGGATCATTCATATCGGCAATTGCAACGGCGAATACTGCTGCGTGACCTCCTTGCCTTCGTATCTCTCGGAATTCAACGTGACAACGGAGAGTTTCGGGATCAACAATAGTAATCATCGTCATGCGAGTGCGAGTAGTGATGACGAGTGCAGCTATGCGGCGATTATGATAAAACAGTATAGTTCTGGTTACTATACCGGTTACAGTTGGGCTGAAGATCTGACTCTTTTAGAGACCGTTCCGGCGTTGTTAGAATGGGAGATTCGTAACTCATCAGTAAGGCTCCCTGGAACCTGCAAGAGCAGCAATGTTACACTTACATCATCTTCGAAGAACTCAGCTCGGAGATGTCACTGCGAACAAGGATTCATTGGCAATCCCTACATTCCAGGAGGCTGCAGCCACTTCAACCCCAACGTCGGTATGTAGTTCCTTTCTCAGCTATCGTCAATATTTTGCAAATTAAAAAAAAATTGAAAATTGAGTAAACTTCGTCTGAAGTAAATAAGGTAAGAAGAGTTAGAAAATAATTTAGTTAAATAAAATAATTTAAAAAAAAATTACCTAATACATATATATCTTATAAAGCAACTTATTTTTAAGTAAAATAAAAATGAGAAATCAAATGAATTTATATATACAATAAATATGAATAAATAAGTATTATTTCAAGTAACAAATAAATTAAATACAAAGATATTTTAGAAAAACTAACAATATTAGTAATTAAAAGAGAGTGTCATTAGTCATTTGAGCAGACAGACAAAGTGACAACATATTCACTTTCCTATGAATTTTTCAAGATTATAGTTTTTTTTGGTGACTAAATAGAAAAGAAAGAAAAAAAAAGAGACAAAACCAAATTAATTGGCTAGGGTCAATTCAAATTTATAGTTTGCTTAGACACTAATATTTTTCTTTTTTTTTTCTAAAAATCCACATCATGCATAAATATGTGTTAATCTTGTTACTTTTTTCTCTATGTATTTTTAGGGGTGAATGCGGATCGGATCGGATCGGATATGGCCAAAATTTCGATTCAATCCGCACTAAAATCATCGGATCGGATCCCATATTCATAGTTTTTAAGTTTGGATTCGATCCAATCCGCACATCTGCGGATCAGATCGGATCGGATCGGATATATCCACAAAACACAAAAATATTTTTAAAAGTTTTATTTTTATTAAAAAAATAATAAAATTCATTTTTTCTATTATTTTAAATATGTTTACTCTTAAAATGATATTAAACATATTTTTTTAAATAATAAATTAAAATAATACAACATATATGATAATTATTAGTTGAAATAAAATATAAAAAAATATTTACTTATTTATTTTTTTATTTTTGTGGATACGCAAATATACAGATAGCTATACAAAATCTGCAATCCGATTCGATTAGTGTGCGGATCCAATCTAATGATAATCTTAGGAATTAAATCCATATCCATAATTTTTAAATGGAATTTGAATAAATAGCATGAATGGATCCCATCTATAAACAGTAACACCCTATATATTTTACTACTTTTACTAACACCACCGTGTTTGGAAAGTATATGTTGTTATACTCAAATTTGTCTATTTTTTTTTTTT
>NC_029775.3:9695131-9706873 GCF_000817695.3 Arachis duranensis
TTTTTTTTTTTTTTGGGGGGGTTCTTGTGCTCTTGTTATTATCGGGTGCTACTTTGGATTTATGTTGTTTCTATGTTTTTCTAATTATTTATATGCTATTAATTTAAGAAAAAAAAGCATATTGTTGCGAAATAAAAAAGTTTCTTTTTGGGGGGTTGATGACTTTTTCTGGGCCTTTTTATCAAATGTTTTTATTAGGAAACGAATATATATCCCATAACACAAGCACCCACACACACTAAAATCTGGCTAGGTAGTTTGATTTTTGAGGAATGCTAGGTGATTATCGAAATTTATTGTCTTTTATTATTAATTAGTTATTAATATTTAAAAATATAAAATAAAATATATTATTAAATTATTAAATTAAAAAAATTAAATTAATAATTAAAAATAATAATAAAAATAATAAATTCTGATTACTTCTAAAATTTTTCTTAATTTTCTAGAAGGCCCACGCATTGTAAATAAGTTCCAGCTCGAGTACATGAAAATCACTAAATTTCGTTTTGTTCCATATTACTTTTTTATAGTTTAAGTTTCGCTCAGTAAATGTATTTAATTTGCGTTAGTTACAGATGATAATCAGGATGGAGACCACTACGGCAACGAAGAAATTAACAGCAGCCGATCAAAATGGGCTATAGTAGGTACGTTTATATATATATATATATAAACAGACGAATAATGTTTATAATTAATTACTTCATTAGAACTATTATTGTTGATTTGGCCTAAAAGAATATTATATTCTCTTAAAGTGCATAAAAAATTAATATACTAACAAATCAGGCTTTAAAGTAGCGGTTAGTAGCAAAATTTTTTTGTTTGGTTAATATATACTAGCATTAGCAGTAAGTTAAAAAAAATTAGCAATCTTAGAGACCAGCAACTTTTGTGATTAGTAGTTATCAAATAGTCATTAATGATGATCTAATGGTGTGAGATTGGTGTGAGATTTCATCCAATGACTCACCTTTCTCTATTGATTACATGCTGGCCAAAATTCAATAAAATTGCTGGCCCCTAGACTTTTCCTAAAAAAATTCCTCTGTTTCTAAACAAACAACAATGTTTAAAATTTATTAGATTTTAAACAAGTGTTCGTTTGTAATTTTTGTTCTAGTAATAATTTTAGAAAAATATTAGGTGACTGACTTTTTTTTTCTTGTCTTCGGTTTGAATTAATATTAGTCAACTTTATATTTTCTTACATCGAAAGTATTGGTTCCTAATATTTTCTATAATCTTATTAAATGAAAGAGAGAATAAATAAAAAAAGAAAATGAGTATAAAAAATATTAAAATGTTTCCAAACATTTTACTTAATAACGGAAAAATTATATTTATCTTTTAAAGAAATAGAAAATTAACTTTTAGTTGTTTAACTTGTCAATTTTAGAATTTAAATTTATAATTTAAGATTTATAGTTGAAGGTCATAATTTAGAATATAAAATTTACGATAAATAAAATTTTTTTAGTTGTCTAACATCACTCTTATCTTTAACTTAAAATTTAACCATTTAAATTTATTCTTTAGACTTTATTTGTGAACCATTCGTGTAACTTGATATTCTCAAACTTGCACTTGCACTTACACATATATTAATTTTTCAAAAGTGCTATTTGCACACTAAAATTAGTTATTATGTATTTATATATAAATATATGTGTAGGTTAATTTATTTTTAATGTGTATTCTATTTTAGTAGTTAATTTTAATAACTGATTTTGGTGTAAAATTAACATGATTATTAATTTTTTAATATATATATTATTAATATCTTAAATATTAATGAAACAAATTTGTTAGGTGTTTTCTCGAGTGTTGGATCTATCATTTTACTCATGGGTTCATGGAGGGTATATAAGGTTATAAAGAGAAGAATAGTAAAGAACCGCAAAGAAAATAACTTCAAAAAGAATGGAGGTGTGCTGTTAGAACAAAGGATATCTTCAGGGGAAGTTAATGTTAACAAAGTTAAACACTTTACCTTAAAGGAGCTAGAGAAGGCCACGGATAACTTCAACATGAACAGAGTCCTCGGTAAGGGAGGACAAGGTACCGTCTACAAAGGAATGCTTGTAGATGGAAACATTGTTGCTGTCAAAAAGTTCAGGGTCCAAGGGAACGTGGAGGAATTTATCAATGAATTTGTCATCCTTTCACAAATTAACCATAGAAATGTGGTTAAGTTGTTAGGATGTTGTTTGGAGAAGGAAATTCCTTTGCTTGTTTATGAGTTCATTCCCAATGGCAATCTTTATGAATATTTGCATGGCCAAAATGAGGACTTGCCAATGACTTGGGATATGCGTTTGAGAATTGCATCTGAGATTGCAGGAGCTTTGTTTTACTTACATTCAGCTGCCTCTCAACCAATTTATCACAGAGACGTGAAGTCAACAAATATTTTGTTGGATGGAAAGTACAGAGCAAAAGTAGCTGACTTTGGAACTTCTAGAATGATCTCTATTGAAGATACTCATCTCACCACTGTAGTTCAAGGAACTTTTGGATATCTGGATCCTGAATACTTTCATACTAGTCAATTGACAGAAAAGAGTGATGTTTACAGTTTTGGAGTCGTTCTTCTTGAACTATTAACAGGACAAAAACCGTTATCCTCCTTAGGATCTAACGAAGCGAAAAGTTTGGCTTCCTATTTTGTTATTTCTGTTGAGGAAGATCGCTTGTTTGACATTATTGATGATAGGGTGACAAATGAAGGAGACAAAGAACACATAATTGCTGTTGCCAATCTTGCATATAGATGCTTAGAGCTCAATGGGAAAAGAAGGCCAACTATGAAAGAAGTCGCAAGAGAACTGGATGAGATCTGGAAATTGGAGAGGAAGTCTAATAATGCACTACAAAATCATCATGAAGAAATTGAGTATCCTGCAATTGAATATCACCATCCATGGTTTGCAGATTCTGCTCCCGATATATGTCCAAGCAATATAACACTCACCTCAGAGTCAGATGTTATGCATATTCTTACCGAATAATTGGTAAATTTTCTTAAACTGCTTGGTCATATTTATGTAAAATAAGTCATTATGGTTGGAGATATGGACTCCAAAACACTAACTGTATTTTTGTGTAATTTTGGTGGAGGAACTCGGTCAGTCTTTTAATCTTCTTACTTAGGAACTTGTAAGCTTTGCATTAGATGAAAAAAAATACAGTTGTTTATTTATTTACTTATTCAGTTGTATGTGTTTCAAGTAAAATAAATTTCTGCATAATGCCTTTTGGCTGAATCAACCTCGAACTGGAATTGAGCTGTTAAAATAATATTATATTCATTTATTTTATTAATAATTATAAACAATTGATATTGGATTTGGTGTAATAGCCAAATTTTCTCAATAGCACCATTTATAGAAGTGGCCCACTCTCTGAAACTTAGACAATAAATTGAGAGGGCCTGTATATAAATGAGATGATAATTCAAACTTCAAAGAGCGAGCGTGTTGATCAAATTAACAACCCATAATCCAATAACAAATCATTCTCAAACCCATTCGCCGTAACACAACTTTTTGCAACATTGACCACTTCTCTAAAGCCTCGAAGACCGGGTGTGGCACGTAACAAATTTAAAGATAAATTTTTTATTAATTAAAAACATAAAATATTTTCAATCTTTTATATATTTTTTAATGTAAAAATTCATGTATAGTTATCTTCATGTAAAAATTGTTAGTTAAGAATCGTTAAATAAATTGACATATTTGATTGAATTATATCTAACGATTCTCAATTAACAACTTCACATGAAGACAATTAAATGTGAGTATTCACCATATTTTAAACAGAAAAATTTAAATGGTAAATTAGTTCTCATCAAATTTGTGCTTAATAGCTTGTCGATTTATCATCTGAACTTGTATAAGATGCCAAAAGCGGTTGCAAAGAAACTAATTAATTTGCAGAGAGATTTCTGTGGAATAAAGAGAATGAAAACAATAATATGCTTCTTGTAAAATGAGAAATGGTACAGGCTCCGAAAAAGTCAAGTGGGTTGGGTATAGGCGATGCAATGATAAGGAATATAACGCTTTTGTTTAAATGGTGATGTGGTGCAGAATTTATAACCCACAAACTAACCGACAAGTGTACCGGGTCGTACCAAGTAATACCTCAGGTGAGTGAGGGTCAATCCCAAGAGGATTGATGGATCAAACAACAGTGATTGAGTGATTGGCTTAGTTAGGCAAGCAGAAAAGAGTGTTTTGGTATTCAAACAGCATTAAACAGTAAATTAAGAATTCCAGAAAGCAAGCAGCAATGAGTTGTGAAATATATATGGGGAAACAGTTAAGGCTTCAGAATTATCTATTTTTTTGATTGACTTTTCTTACTAACTATTTTAATTATGCAAGATTTAATTCATGGCAAACTATATGTGACTAGACCCTAATTCCTTAGACCTTCCTAATCTCTTCTAAAATTCATTAACTGCCAATTCCTTAGTCAATTAATTCCAATTAGAAGCTGCATGATCAAATTCCAGTTTATATGCCACAAGAATCCTAATTATCCAAAAATAAGGGGATTATATGTCACGTATCCCGTTAAATACAAACAATTAGAAATTCAGGATAATATGTTTTCAAACTGTTGTTCAATTAAAGAGTTTTTTCAAGTTATACAAGAACTCAATTAGAACATGGGTCATACTTCCGTTCCACCCAAATTCATAGAATAAAGAACGAAAACAATTATTGAAATACAAATCAAAACATGAACTAAAATAGAAAAATAATAGTATCAATCCATACAATAGACGGAGCTCCTAATTTTAGCAGTAGAAGTTTAAGTGCTCTTGGTTCAGAGAGAAAATAAGGATTCAGGTAAAATGTACTGAGTTCCAATCTAACGGAATTAATAGTTAACTAATGGAATCCCTTTTTATAACTAATCCTAATAAATTTAAAATCTAATTATTTAAAATTAAAAATAATATCTTTTCCTAAAAAAATAAGATTTGAATTTAAATCAGAATAATCAGCAGGTCTTTAGTTTGATGGGTGGGGACCACATGTTTTGTCCATTCTGTAGCTTCTAATCTGTGTTTTCTGGGCTGAAAACTGGATCAAAACAGCCTAGAAATCGCCCCCAGCATTTTTCTGCGTTTTCTGCACGTGGCGTATGTCACGCGTATGCGTCGCTAGTCTTCTTCGCGTGTCACGCGCATGCGTCAGTCACGCGTACGTATCGCCATGGAAAGCTCCAATTCACACGTACGCGTCAGTCACGTGTACGCGTCGCTCCTCGCTGCCATCTCTTTTTGTTCTTGTGCTGCAGAAACTCCATCAAATCCAACTGAATGCTATCTAAAATAAACAAAATTGCAAAAGACTCAAAGTAGCATCCATATTGCTAAAAGATAATTAATTCTTTATTAAACTCAACAAATTAGATGCAAATTCACTAAGAAAAGATAGGAAAGATGCTCACGCATCACAACACCAAACTTGAATTGTTGCTTGTCCTCAAGCAACCAAAACCAATATAGGCTTAGGGTGTGAATTTGCATGAGAATGAGAGTTCGATTAAGCTCATATCTCTTCTTATAGTGGGGTTTACAACTGCAATCCTGAATAGTTTTGGCATCTCACTCTCCTTTGAATCAGAAGAATGTTACTGTCATCTAGAATTAGAATCCGATAATATTATGAATTCTCTGATCTTTTGTAACTCAATTTAATCCTTGAACACAACAATTTTTCTTTGGTGCTTTGCACCTTAAGTCTAGCCGTGACTTTAAATATTTTGTCTCAAGCTTTACTTGACACAGAAACACCACAAGCACTTAACTGGAAAACTCTCTTTAAGTTCTAAATATTTAATTAATTTTTTTCTTTCATTATCCCCAGACAATGGTGCTCAAAGCCTTTGACGTACTATGTAATTGATCTCAACTCTAAATGTTTTGTCTCAAGGATTACTTGACACAAGAACACCACAAGCATGTGAATAGGGAAACAACTCTTTGAGCTTTTAATCATGTCTGACCTCCCTAGTCATTGATGCTCAGAGCCTTTGACCTTGCTTTTATTTTTCTTTTGCTGTTTCTTTTGCTTCAAGGATTAAGCTTTCATTAATTTCAGAGAAATCATAATAATTCTCTAAATTCCTGTTCCATGTACATCAACATTCTTTGATTCAAATTTAAATATGCACTGTTCATGTCATGCATTCAGAATTACAATTAATAATACCACCACATTTAAGTAAATAAGACTACTCTTAAAATTAACTCAATTTCTCATACAATACATCACTTCTGTATTTTTTTTATTTGAATTCAAATTCAGTGAGTAATACATGAGACATCTTTTCAGCATTAAAGCAATTAAGAGAAAACTAAACTAGTCCTAGGATTCTAACTAATAAAGGATCATGCAACAAAAAAAGTAAAATAGCAGAAACTTGGAACATAATATAGTAGAAGTGGGAAGGAATATAGAATGAAAGGAACTCAACCACCTTAGTTATTCTAGCGGTTGTTTTATTCTTCAGGTTGTGCTCCTCCGTAAAGATGATTCGCCTTCCTTGGTGCCATAAAATTAGACAACAAAACTCTAAGTGAAGCGTCAACACCAAACTTAAGGGTTTGCTTGTCCTCAAGTAAAGAAGAACTGAAAACAAAAACAAACAGTAAGATGGAAGAAGAATAAAAGGATAAAAGAACGAGAGAGAATTAGGAATTGGGAGAGAGGAAAAGAAAATTAAAACTGGACGGCGAACTAGTATAGTTGTGCGGCGCAGGCGATGCGTACGCGTGGGTCGCAAAATTTTCTTAATGATGCGTGAGCGCCAGGAACGCGTCTGCGTGCCCTGGGTTTTGTGCGATTCGTGTAAAGCTAGCCGCGCGCACGTACAACTCTCTATTCGCGTGGCATGGGAACCCAGATTTTCAATCGACGCGTGCGCGTCATGCACGCACACGCGTGGATGGCCATTTGTGCAAATGACGCGCACGCGTCAGAAACGCGTACGCGTGAACAAGTTTTGTGCTTCTAGCACACTTCCAGTCCCAAGCCAGCACAACTCTCTGCCCAAACGCATATTTACGCCATTTTTCCCGGTCTGACGCGTACGCGTGGTGTGCCAAAATCACCAATGACGCGCACACGTCATGGATGCGTATGCGTGAGCTTGTTTGTGCGAAAGGCTTTATTCTAGCGCCACTCCCACTCAACTCTCTGTTTATTTTTATTTTTCACGCACACCCATCTGACGCGTACGCGTCAACGACACTTACGCGTCGTGTGCCCCTTTTTTTTATCCGGTTCCTGTTTGAAAATAGCTGCATGATCAGAAAATTAGTAAGAACTCAATAAAAATCAAATAAGTAAGAAAACTACTGCTACGAAAAATAACTAAGAATGAAAATGAGCGATCATACCACGGTGGGTTGTCTCCCACCAAGCACTTTTAGTTAAAGTCCTTAAGTTGGACATGTGGTGAGTTCCTTGTCATGGTGGCTTGTGCTTGTACTGATCCAGAAATCTCCACCAATGTTTGTAATTCCAATGGCTACCAGGATCCCAAACTAGGCGCATAACGCCTTTGAGCAAGTTGAAGCAAGTGACAAGGCCCCAAGAGTGTTTGATTGTGGGAATGAATTCCAGGACGAAATTGTGATCATCAACAATGGCTCCAAAGACTTGGTGCTCTCAAACATAAATCACACTTTGTCACAACTCCGCACAACTAACCAGCAAGTGTACTGGGTCGTCCAAGTAATACCTTATGTGAGTAAGGGTCGATCCCACAGAGATTGTTGGTATGAAGCAAGCTATGGTCATCTTGTAGATCTCAGTCAGGCTGATTCAAATGTGATTGGATTAGATAATTAAAAGATAAATAAAATAGGATAGAAATACTTATGTAAATTAATGGTGGGAATTTCAGGTAAGCATATGGAGATGCTTGTTCCTTCTGAATCTCTGCTTTCCTACTGCTTTCATCCAATCCTTCTTACTCCTTTCCATGGCAAGCTGTATGTAGGGCATCACTGTTGTCAATGGCTACATCCCATCCTCTCAGTGAAAAAGGTCCAAATGCCAAGAGATATGCGCCCGGTCTAAGGTAGAACGGAAGTGGTTGTCAGTCACGCGTTCATAGGTGAGAATGATGATGAGTGTCACGGATCATCACATTCATCATGTTGAAGTGCAACAAATATCTTAGAATAGGAATAAGTCGAATTGGATAGAAAATAGTAGTAATTGCATTAAAACTTGAGGTACAGCAGAGCTCCACACCGTTAATCTATGGTGTGTACAAACTCCACCGTTGAAAATACATAAGTGAAAGGTCCAGGCATGGCCGAATGGCCAGCCCCCAGATCTAAGAACTAAACGTCCAAAGATTGAATAATACAATCAAAGATATTTAATAAACTAGTAAAAAGTTCTATTTATACTAAACTAGCTACTAGAGTTTACAGAGGTAAGTAATTGATGCATAAATTCACTTCCAGGCCCACTTGGTGTGTGCTTGGGCTGAGCTTGATCTATCCACGAGCTTAGGCTTCTCTTGGAGTTGAACGCCAAGTTGTAACGTGTTTTGGGCGTTCAACTCTAGTTCGTGACGTGTTTCTGGCGTTTGACTCTAGAATGCAGCATGGAACTGGCGTTTAGCGCCAGTTTACGTCATCAAATCTCGAATAAAGTATGGACTATTATATATTGCTGGAAAGCTATGGATGTCTACTTTCCAAAGCCATTGAGAGCGCGCCATTTGGAGTTCTGTAGCTCCAGAAAATCTATTTCGAGTGCAGGGAGGTTAGATTCCAACAACATCAGCAGTCCTTTGTCAGCCTCTTTTCAGAGTTTTGCTCAGGTCCCTCAATTTCAGCCAGAAAATATCTAAAATCACAGAAAAACATACAAACTCATAGTAAAGTCCAAAAATGTGAATTTAGCATAAAAACTAATGAAAACATCCCTAAAAGTAACTAGATCATACTAAAAACTACCTAAAAATAATGCCAAAAAGCGTATAAATTATCCGCTCATCACAACACCAAACTTAATTTGTTGCTTGTCCCTAAGCAACTGAAAATCAATTAGGATAAAAAGAAGAGAATATACTATAAATTCCAAAATATCAATGAATATTAATTCTAATTAGATGAGTGGGACTTGTAGCTTTTTGCTTCTGTTCTAATTAGATGAGCGGGACTTGTAGCTTTTTGCTTCTGAACAGTTTTGGCATCTCACTTTTTTTCTTTGAAGTTTAGAATGATTGGCATCTATAGGAACTTAGAATTTCAGATAGTGTTATTGATTCTCCTAGTTAAGTTTGTTGATTCTTGAGCACAGCTACTATTATGAGTCTTGGCCGTGGCCCTAAGCATTTTGTTTTCCAGTATTACCACCGGATACATAAATGCCACAGACACATGACTGGGTGAACCTTTTCAGATTGTGACTCAGCTTTGCTAGAGTCCCCAGTTAGAGGTGTCCAGAGCTCTTAATCACACTCTTTTTGCTTTGGATCATGACTTTAACCACTCAGTCTCAAGCTTTTCACTTGGACCTGCATGCCACAAGCACATGGTCAGAGACAGCTTGATTTAGCCGCTTAGGCCTGGATTTTATTTCCTTAGGTCCTCCTATCCATTGATGCTCAAAGCCTTGGATCCTTTTTACCCTTGCCTTTTGGTTTTAAGGGCTATTGGCTTTTTCTGCTTGCTTTTTCTAATTCTTTCTATTTTTTTGCCAAATTTTTTTCGCAAGCTTTTGCTTTTTCACTGCTTTTTCTTGCTTCAAGAATCAATTTCATGATTTTTCATATCATCAATAACATTTCGCTTTGTTCATCATTCTTTCAAGAGCCAACAACTTTAACATTCATAAACAACAAAATCAAAATTATGCACTGTTTAAGCATTCATTCAGAAAACAAAAAGTATTGTCACCACATCAATATAATTAAACTAATTTCAAGGACAATTTTTGAAATTAATGTACTTCTTGTTCTTTTGAATTAAAAACATTTTTCATTTAAGAGAGGTGAAGGATTTATGGAATTTATTCATAGCTTTAAGACATAGTTACTACATACTAATGATCATGAAGTAGAGACACAAAACATAGATAAAAACGAAAAACAGAAAAAATTAAGAACAAGGAATGAATCCACCTTAGTGGCGTCTTCTTCTTGAAGGACCAATGATGTCCTTAAACTCTTCTTCTTCTTGAAGGACCAACAATGTCCTTAAGCTCTTCTATGTCCCTTCCTTGCCTTTGTTGCTCCTCCCTCATTGCTCTTTGATCTTCTCTAATTTCATGGAGAATGATAGAGTGCTCTTGATGTTCCACCCTTAATTGATCCACATTGTAACTCAAATCTTCTAAGGAAGTGTTGAGTTGTTCCCAATAGTTGTTGGGAGGAAAGTGCATCCCTTGAGGCATCTCCGGAATTTCTTGGTAATGAGCTTCCTCATGCGTCTCTTGGGTTCCATGAGTGGGCTCTCTTGTTTGCTTCATCCTTTTCTTAATAATATCCGTGGAGGGTCTCTCTTGCTTGCTCCATCCTCTTCTTGGTGATGGGCTTATCCTCTTCAATGAGGATGTCTCCTTCTAAGATAACTCCAGCTGAGTAACATAGATGGCAAATAAGATGAGGAAAAGCAAGCCTTGCCATGGTGGAGGACTTTTCGGCTATTTTGTAGAATTCATGGGAGATGACTTCATGAACTTCTACTTCCTCTCCAATCATGATGCTATGAATCATGATGGCCCGATCCATAGTAACTTCAGATCGGTTGCTAGTGGGAATGATGGAGCGTTGAATGAACTCCAACCATCCTCTAGCCACAGGCTTGAGGTCCAGTCTTCTTAGTTGAACCGGCTTGCCTTTGGAGTCTCTTTTCCATTGAGCTCCTTCCACACATATGTCCATAAGGACTTGGTCCAACTTTTGATTAAAGTTGACCCTTCTAGTGTAGGGGCGTGCATCTCCTTGCATCATGGGTAAGTTGAATGCCAACCTCACATTTTTCGGACTAAAATCTAAGTATTTTCCCCGAACCATTGTAAGATAATTATTTGGGTTTGGGTTCTTACTTTGATCATGGTTCCTAGTGATCCATGCATTGGCATAGAACTCTTGAACCATTAATATTCTGACTTGTTGGATGGGGTTGGTTAGAACTTCCCAACCTCTTCTTTGGATCTCATGTCGGATCTCCGGGTACTCATTTTTCTTGAGTTTGAAAGGGACCTCGGGGATCACCTTCTTCTTGGCCACAACATCATAGAAGTGGTTTTGATGGGCTTTGGAAATGAATCTTTCCATCTCCCATGACTCGGAGGTAGAAGCTTTTGTCTTCCCTTTCCCTTTTCTAGAGGATTCTCCAGCCTTAGGTGCCATCAATGGTAATGGAAAAACAAAAAGCTTATGCTTTTACCACACCAAACTTAAAATATTTCTTGCCCTCGAGCAAGAGAAGAAAGAAAAGAAGAAGAAGAAGAAGAAAATATGGAGGAGGGGGGAGAAGTGTATTCGGCCAAGGTATAGAAGAGGGGGTTGTGTTGTGTGAAAAAGAAGTAGAATGGAGGGGTTTATATAGGGAAGGGAGAGAGGGTAGGTTCGGCTATTTAGGGTGGGTTTGGGTGGGAAAGATTTTTGAATTTTGAAGGTAGGTGGGGTTTATGGGGAAGAGTGGATGGATGTGAGTGGTAAAGGGGGGAATTGGGAAGAGAGGTT
>NC_029775.3:9706915-9709510 GCF_000817695.3 Arachis duranensis
AAGAGTGGATGGATGTGAGTGGTGAAGGGGGTAATTGGGAAGAGAGATTGAGGTGATTGGTGAAGGTTTTTGGGAAAATGTGTTATAGGATTATTAAGAGGTAAGGTGAGAATATGATAGGTGGGGATCCTGTGGGGTCTACAGATCCTGAGATGATCCTGTGGGGTCCACAGATCCTGAGGTGTCAAGGATTTACATTCCTGCACCCATTAGGCATGTAAAATGCCTTCGCATGCAATTCTGGCGTTTAGACGCCGAAGTGATGCTCATTCTGGGCGTTCAACGCCCATGTGCAGCATGTTTCTGGCATTGAACTCCAGTTCCATGCTTGTTCTGGCGTTCAGTGCCAGCTCTCCTCTGGGTGCATTCCTGGCGTTTGAACACCGGGATGTTGCTTGTTTCTGGTGTTCAGCGCCAGATCCATGCTCTGTTCTGGCGTTGAACGCCAGCCAGATGCTCCTTACTGGCGTTTAAACGCCAATAAGTCCTTCCTCCAGGGTGTGATTTTTCTTCTGCTGTTTTTTATTCTGTTTTTAATTTTAATATTTTTTTCGTGACTCCACATGATCATGAACCTAATAAAACATAAAAGAACAATGAAAATAAAATAAAATTAGATAAATAAAAATTGGGTTGCCTCCCAACAAGCGCTCTTTTAGTGTCACTAGCTTGACAATGGGCTCTCTTGGAGCCACAAAGGTGATCAAGTCAATGTTGTGGACTCCCAACACCAAACTTAGAGTTTAGATATGGGGGTTCAACACCAAACTTAGAGTTTGGTTGTGGCCTCCCAACACCAAACTTAGAGTTTGATTGTGGGGGCTCTGTTTGACTCTGTACTGAGAGAAGCTCTGCATGCTTACTCTCCCTTGTTACAGAAGGATAGCCGTGTGCCTTAAACACAAGGTAGTCCTCGTTCAATTGAAGGACTAATTCTCCTCTGTTAACATCTATCACAGCTATTCTCCTCTGTTAACATCTGTCACAGCTTCTGCTCTGGCTAGAAAAGGTCTTCCAAGGATGATGCATTCATCATCTTCCTTCCTAGTGTCTAGGATTATGAAATCAGTAGGGATGTAAAGGCCTTCAACCTTTACTAGCATGTCCTCTACTAATCCATAAGCTTGTCTTACTGACTTGTCTGCCAATTGTAATGAGAATAAGGTAGGTTGTACCTCAATGATCCCCAGCTTCTCCATTACAGAGAGTGGCATAAGATTTATGCCTGACCCCAGGTCACACAGAGCCTTGTTAAAGGCCATGGTGCCTATGGTATAGGGTATTAAGAATTTACCAGGATCTTGTCTCTTTTGAGGTAAAGTTTTCTGAACCCATGTATCTAGTTCACTAATGAGCAAGGGATGTTCAACTTCCCAAGTCTCATTACCAAACAACTTGGCATTCAACTTCATGATGACTCCTAGATATTAAGCAACTTGCTCTCCAGTCACATCTTCATTCTCTTCTGAGGAAGAATAGTCTTCAAAGCTCATGAATGGTAGAAGGAGATTTAGTGGAATGTCTATGGTCTCTATATGAGCCTCAGATTCTTTTAGGTTCTCAATAGGGAACTCCTTCTTGTTTGAGAGATGTCCCAGGAGGTCTTCCTCACTAGGATTTTCGTCTTTCTCCTCCCTTGTGCATTCGACCATATTGATTACATCAATGGCCTTGCACTCTCCTTTTGGATTTTCTTCTGTATTGCTTGGGAGAATACTGGGAGGAGTTTCAGTGACTTTCTTACTCAGCTGGCCCACCTGTGCCTCCAAATTTCTGATGGAGGACCTTGTTTCACTCATGAAACTTAAGGTGGCCTTAGACAGATCAGAGACCAAATTTGCTAAATTAGAGGGGCTCTGCTCAGAATTCTCTATCTGTTGTTGAGAAGATGATGGAAAAGGCTTGTTATTGCTTAGCCTGTTTCTTCCACCATTATTAAAGCCTTGTTGAGGCTTTTGTTGATCCTTCCATGAGAAATCTGGATGATTTCTCCATGATGAATTATAGGTATTTCCATAAGGTTCACCCATGTAATTTACCTCTTGATGAGCGGATATTTTATACGCTTTTTGGGGGTAATTTCATGTAGATTTTAGCATGTTTTAATTGGTTTTTAGTAGAATATTATTGGTTTTTAAGCAAAAAGCATATTTCTGGACTTTACTATGAGTTTGTGTGTTTTTCTGTGATTTCAGGTATTTTCTGGCTGAAATTGAGGGAGCTGAGCAAAAATCTGAGTTAGGCTGAAAAAGGACTGCTGATGCTGTTGGATCCTGACCTCCCTGCACTCGAAATGGATTTTCTGGAGCTACAGAAGTCCAATTGGCGCGCTCTCAACGGCGTTGGAAAGTAGACATCCAGGGCTTTCCAGCAATATATAATAGTCCATACTTTGCGCGGAGATAGACGACGTAACTTGGCGTTGAACACCAAGTACATGCTGCTGTCTGGAGTTAAACGCCAGAAACATGTCATGATCCGGAGTTGAACGCCCAAAACACGTTATAACTTGGAGTTCAACTCCAAGAAAAGCCTCAGCTCATGGATAGATCAAGCTCAGCCCAAACATACACCAAGTGGGCCCCGGAAGTGAAT
>NC_029775.3:9710024-9711034 GCF_000817695.3 Arachis duranensis
TTATTCTCCATTATTAAAGTAATAACTATTTATTTTATGCCCTTTTCTTTATTAAAATACGAGGCTAAAGAATCCTATTGGTATCCTGACTAAGACAAATAAAATAAACATTGATTGCTTCAAACCAATAATCTCCGTGGGATCGACCCTTACTCACGTAAGGTATTACTTGGACGACCCAGTGCACTTGCTGGTTAGTTGTGCGAATCACAAATTCGTGCACCAAGTTTTTGGCGCCGTTGCCGGGGATTGTTGAGTTTGAACAATTAAAGGCTTATTTTATTTCTTAGATTAGGAATAACTTATTTTTTGTTGTTATAGAGTCATTAAATTTTGATAGGATAGTTTCTTTTCAAAAATATTATTTTTCTTAATTAATTGATTTTTCGTGAGTTTAGTGTCTTATTCTAAGTTTGGTGTTAATTGCATATTTTATATTTTCTTTAAAATTTTCGTGTTAGTGTTCTTGGTTCTTCCTTGATCTTCAGGTTGTTCTTGTTCATTTTTCTTGATTGATCTTTAATTTTTCTTGTTCTGTGTCTTTTCTTGTTTTTCTTATACTAATCCAAAGCTTTAGTCTTCTAAAAGGAATATACTCATTCAGAACAATTGTTACCTTTTCTGCCCATTTGGCTAGAATATTGGTTTATATTCTTGATGAGGGAGCACCAATACTTTTGAAAATCTTTTTCAAAAATAATTTTTCTTTGATTTAATCTTGTGCCAAACTTTAAGTTTGGTGTTTTCTAGTTAATCTTTTTTTAATTTTCGAAAATTTTATTAAAGTTTTCTAAAAATTTTAAGTTTGGTGTTCTTCCTTTTGTTCTTGGTGTTCTTGTGAATCTTTAAGGTGTTCTTGAGTTTTTCTTGTGTTTTGATCTTAAAATTTTTAAGTTTGGTGTTCCTGGTGTTTTCCCTCCAAAAATTTTCGAAAATAAGGAACATTGGATCTAAAAATTTTAAATCTTGTGTCTTTTGCATATTTTTCTCTTTCATCATAAAATTCAAAA
>NC_029775.3:9711182-9711548 GCF_000817695.3 Arachis duranensis
TGAACAGTCCAGGAGGACTCTGGGGTCATATGCTAACCCCACTACTGCTTCATATGGGAGTAGTATCTGTATACCCTCCATGGGAGTTAGTAGCTTTGAGTTGAATCCTCAGCTCATTATCATGGTGCAGCAAAACTGTCAGTATTCTGGTCTTCCACATGAAGAACCTACAGAGTTTCTGGCACATTTTCTGCAAATTGCTGATACAGTACATGATAAGGAAGTAGATCAGGATGTCTACAGATTATTACTGTTTCCATTTGCTGTGAAAGATCAAGCTAAAAGGTGGTTGAATAACCAACCTACAGCAAGCATAAAGACATGGAAACAGTTGTCAGACAAATTCCTGAATCATTTTTACCCTCC
>NC_029775.3:9712607-9713411 GCF_000817695.3 Arachis duranensis
GAAGAAGTCAAACCAACCCGGATATGTCTTCAACTTGCTGATGGCTCCATTAAATACCCATCAGGCGTGATTGAGGACATGATTGTCAAGGTTGGGCCATTTGCCTTTCCTACTGACTTTGTGGTGCTGGAAATGGAGGAACACAAGAGTGCAACTCTCATTCTAGGAAGACCTTTCCTAGCAACTGGCCGAACCCTCATTGACGTCCAAAAAGGGGAAGTAACCTTGAGAGTCAATGAGGAGGAGTTCAAGTTGAATGTTGCCAAAGCCATGCAATATCTAGACACCCCAGATGACTGCATGAGTATTGATATCATTGACTCTCTGGTAAGAGAGGTCAATATGGCTGAGAGTCTCGAATCAGAGCTAGAAGACATCTTTAAAGATGTTCAGCCTGACTTGGAGGAATCAGAGAGAATAATAGAACCTCTGAAAATCCCTCGGGAAGAGGAGAAACCTCCTAAACCCGAGCTCAAACCATTACCACCATCCCTGAAATATGCATTTCTAGGAAAAGGTGATACCTTTCCTGTAATCATAAGCTCTACCTTAGAGCCACAGGAAGAGGAAGCACTAATTCAAGTGCTAAGGACACACAAGACAGCTCTTGGGTGGTCCATCAGTGATCTTAAGGGCATTAGCCCAGCCAGATGTATGCACAAGATCCTATTGGAGGGTGACGCCAAGCCAGTGGTCCAACCACAAAGGCGGCTGAATCCAGCCATGAAGGAAGTTGTGCAGAAGGAGGTCGCTAAATTACTAGAGGCTGGGATTATTTATCCTATTTCTGACAGCCCCTGGGTG
>NC_029775.3:9713580-9713982 GCF_000817695.3 Arachis duranensis
AAGGATCATTTTCCTTTACCATTCATAGACCAGATGCTAGAAAGACTAGCAGGTCATGAATACTACTGCTTCCTGGATGGATATTCAGGTTATAATCAAATTGCAGTAGATCCCCAGGATCAAGAAAAAATGGCATTCACATGTCCATCTGGAGTATTTGCATACAGAAGGATGCCATTTGGCCTGTGCAATGCACCTGCAACCTTTCAGAGGTGCATGCTCTCAATTTTCTCTGATATGGTGGAAAAATTCCTGGAAGTCTTCATGGATGACTTCTCAGTATTTGGAGACTCATTCAGCTCCTGCCTTAACCATTTAGCACTTGTTTTGAAAAGATGCCAAGAGACCAACCTAGTTTTAAACTGGGAAAAATGTCACTTTATGGTGACTGAAGGAATTGTC
>NC_029775.3:9714099-9717890 GCF_000817695.3 Arachis duranensis
CTGCCAATGTTAAGGCAATCAGAAGCTTTTTGGGGCATGCAGGATTCTATAGGAGGTTTATAAAGGATTTTTCAAAAATCGCCAAACCTCTGAGCAACCTGCTAGCTGCTGACACGCCATTTATATTTGATAAAGTGTGTCTGCAGGCATTTGAGACTCTGAAAGCTAAATTGGTCACAGCACCAATCATCTCTGCACCAGACTGGACATTACCATTTGAATTGATGTGTGATGCTAGTGACCATGCCATTGGTGCAGTGTTGGGAAAAAGGCATGACAAGCTTCTGCACGTCATTTACTATGCCAGCCGTGTTTTAAATGACGCACAGAAGAATTACACAACCACAGAAAAAGAGCTACTTGCAGTGGTTTACGCTATTGACAAATTCAGATCCTATTTAGTAGGATCAAAAGTGATTGTGTATACTGATCATGCTACTCTTAAATATCTACTCACAAAGCAGGATTCAAAGCCCAGACTTATAAGATGGGTGTTGCTTCTGCAAGAGTTTGATATAGAAATAAGAGACAAAAACGGGACAGAGAATCAAGTAGCAGATCACCTGTCCCGAATAGAACCAGTAGAAGGGGCGTCCCTCCCTCTCACTGAGATCTCTGAAACCTTTCCGGATGAGCAATTGTTTGCTGTTCAGGATGCTCTGTGGTTTTCAGACATTGCAAACTATAAGACACAAGGTTCTCCTTTTGTAACAATGGAGAGGAAGCATGAAAAGCTTCTCTCACTGCAGAGTCAACCAAAGCCCCCACAGTCCAACTCTAAGTTTGGTGTTGGGAGGCCACAACCAAACTCTTAGTTTGGCGTAGAGCTTCAGGATAATGACTCTAACAAAAAGTTCATTGTTAATGGACAGAGAGTTAAACATTATCTTGAAAGCAATTTTGAGCAAGAATGCTCAAAACTGAGACTTGATTAAAGCTCAGTAATAGTCCAGCTAACGACATTAAAGAAGCGCTTGCTGGAGGCAACCCAGCCAATCACAAAATTTAATTTTATTTGTTTTTGTTGATTTTTACAGGTATATGTCAAAGTATCTTCAAGTTAAAAAAGCAATTGATTGAATTCACAGAGTTATAGGGGAATTTGGAAGCTCACTGGCGTGAAAAAGCCAGTAAGAAATGTTTTGGGCGTTGAACGCCCAAAAGAAGCACCCACTGGGCGTTCAACGCCAGTAAGGGTAGCCATCTGGGCGTTAAACGCCAGAAAGGAGCATCTTCTGAGCGTTGAACGCCAGAAGAAGCACCTTCTGGGCGTTTAACGCCAGATTGACAGCGTCCTGGGCGTTCAGAAAAACGCCCAGTGACAAAGGACTTCCTGGTGTTCAACGCCAGAAAGAAGCAATAGCTGGGCGTTGAATGCCCAGGAGAAGCAACAATTGGGCGTTAAACGCCCAAAACATGCAGCAGGAGAAGCAGCATTTGGGCGTTAAACGCCCAAAACATGCATCGTTTGGGCGTTTAACGCCAAGATGGTGGGGAGGAGGTAAAATTCACCTTTCTTTACAATTTTTCTAAATTTTTAAGTTTCAATTCATGATTTCTTGCATACACATGTTTCAAAATGTCATCCTTCAAAATCAAATTAGTTTTCTAAGAACCCTAATTTCTAAAATCCCTTTTCCAAAAATAATATAGCTTCATACAAACTCTCATCCTTTAATTCCAAAAATTTTAATCCTAATTTCTAAAATCCCTTTTTCAAAAATATCAAATGTATCTTAATCCATAAACACAAATCTTTTTCCAATCCAATCCAACTCTTTTTCAAATCTTTTTCAACTCATCATATCTTTTGATTTCGAAATTGCCTTTCCCTCTATTCCTCTTCTATCCTTTATTTTGCTTGAGGACAAGCAAACCTCTAAGTTTAGTGTGATTTGCCATGATCACTGAGCTAAAACTCATCAAGATCATGGCACCTAAGGGAACAGGAAGAGCAAGGATGTGAACTTAAGGGAGCTGAAGCGTTAAGGATGTGACTTGAAGGAACTGAAGCGTCAGAAATTATCTCTTGAAGGATCAAGCATCCCACAGGCTAGAGGAACACCCACTTCCCAAAATAAAGGTTGTTGAGTCCTAATCTTTGCCTTAACTCTGTGATAACTGTTCTTATTATGAATTTACCTTAGAAGCTACATATTAGTAGTAGTAATTAGTATCTCTATTTTGACTTTATTTCCAATTAAGTTATAATTTATTTTTCTCATCATCATCAAACATGAATAAAATAGTAGATTTTTTTTAATAAAGAGGCAATTTAATCTTTCTGAGTTCTTAATAAGGAAAATTCTAATTATTTATATGTGGTGGCAATACTTTTTGTCTTCTGAATGAATGCGAGTGGTTAAAATTGTGATCCAAAGCAAAAGAGTGTGCCTAAGAACTCTGGACACCTCTAACTGGGGACTTTAGCAAAGTTGAGTCACAATCTGAAAAGGTTCACCCAGTTATGTGTCTGTGGCATTTATGTATCCGGTGGTAATACTGGAAAACAAAGTGCTTAGGGCCACAGCCAAGACTCATTAAGTAGTTGTGTTCAAGAATCAACATACTAAACTAGGAGAATCAATAATACTATCTGAATTCTGAGTTCCTATGGATGCCAATCATTCTGAATTTCAAAGGATAAAGTGAGATGCCAAAACTGTTCAGAAGCAAAAAGCTACTAGCCCCGCTCATCCAATTAGAATCTGAGCTTCACTTAAAACTCTGAAATATTATTGCTTCTTAATTTCTTGTTATCCTATTTTATTTATCTAGTTGCTTGAGGACAAGCAACAGTTTAAGTTTGGTGTTGTGATGAGCGAATATTTTATACGCTTTTTGGGGGTAATTTCATGTAGATTTTAGTATGTTTTAATTAGTTTTTAGTAGAATATTATTAGTTTTTAGGCAAAAATCATATTTCTGGACTTTACTATGAGTTTGTGTATTTTTCTGTAATGTTTTTAAGCAAAAATCATATTTCTGGACTTTACTATGAGTTTGTGTGTTTTTCTGTGATTTCAGGTATTTTCTGGCTGAAGTTGAGGGAGCTGAGCAAAAATCCGAGTTAGGCTGAAAAAGGACTGCTGATGCTGTTGGATCCTGACCTCCCTGCACTCGAAATGGATTTTCTGGAGCTACAGGAGTCCAATTGGCGTGCTCTCAACGGCGTTGGAAAGTAGACATCCAGGGCTTTCCAGCAATATATAATAGTCTATACTTTGCGCGGAGATAGACAACGTAACTTGGCGTTGAACGCCAAGTATATGCTGCTGTCTGAAGTTAAACGCCAGAAACACGTCATGATCCGGAGTTGAACGCCCAAAACACGTTATAACTTGGAGTTCAATTCCAAGAAAGGCCTTAACTCATGGATAGCTTTAGTCTCAGCCCCAGCACACACCAAGTGGGCCCCAGAAGTGGATTTCTGCACCAATTATCTTAGTTTACTCATATTCTGTAAACCTAGGTTACTAGTTTACTATTTAAACAACTTTTAGAGATTTATCTGGGACCTCATGACATTTTCAGATCTGAATTACATACTTTATGACGGCATGAGTCTCTAAACTCCATTGTTGGGGGTGAGGAGCTCTGCAGCGTCTCGATGATTTAATACAATTCCTTTGTTTTCCATTCAAACACGCTTGTTCTTATCTAAGATGTTCATTTGCGCTTAATTATGGAGAAGGTGATGATCCGTGACACTCATCACCTTCCTCAATCCATGAACGTGTACCTGACAACCACCTCCGTTCTAAATCAGATTGAATGAGTATCTCTTAGAT
>NC_029775.3:9718082-9731379 GCF_000817695.3 Arachis duranensis
CTTACTCACGTAAGGTATTACTTGGACGACCCAGTGCACTTGCTGGTTAGTTGTGCGAATCACAAATTCGTGCACCACCTCTGCTATTGCAGGGTTCTCAGGATCATAAGCTTCTTCAGAAGCTGCCTCTTTAGTACTGTTGGATGCATTTTGCCATCCATTCAGACTTTGAGAAATCATGTTGACTTGCTGAGTCAACACTTTGTTCTGAGCCAATATGGCATTCAGAGTATCAATTTCAAGAACTCCCTTCCTCTGAGGCGTACCATTATTCACGGAATTCCTCTCAGAAGTGTAGATGAATTGGTTATTTGCAACCATGTCAATAAGTTCTTGAGCTTCTGAAGGCGTTTTCTTTAGGTGAATGGTTTTCTTTAGGTGAATGGATCCACCTGCAGAATGGTCCAATGACATTTTGGAAAACTCAGATAGACCATAATAGAATATATCTAATATGGTCCATTCTGAAAACATGTCAGAAGGACACTTTTTGGTCATCTGCTTGTATCTTTCCCAAGCTTCATAGAGGGATTCGCCATCTTTTTGCTTGAAGGTCTGAACATCCACTCTAAGCTTGCTCAACTTTTGAGGAGGAAAGAATTTATCCAAGAAGGCCGTGACCAGCTTATCCCAGGAGTCCAGGCTATCTTTACGTTGTGAGTCCAACCATGTTCTAGCTCTGTCTCTTACAGCAAAAGGGAAAAGTATGAGCCTGTAGACTTCAGGATCTACTCCATTCATCTTAACAGTCTCACAAATATGCAAGAACTCAGTTAAAAATTGGTAAGGATCTTCAGATGGAAGTCCATGAAACTTGCAGTTCTGTTGCATTAGAGCAACTAATTGAGGTTTCAGCTCAAAATTGTTTGCTCCAATGGTAGGAATTGAGATGCTTCTTCCATCAAACTTGGACGTTGGTTTAGTGAAATCACCAAGCATCCTCCTTACATTATCGTTGTTGGGTTCGGTTGCCATCTCCTTCTCTTGTTCAAAAATTTTAGAAAGGTTGCCTCTGGATTGTTGTAATTTAGCTTCTCTTAGTTTTCTCTTCAGAGTCCTTTCAGGTTCTGGATCAGCTTCAACGAAGATGCCTTTTTCCTTATTCTTGCTCATATGAAAGAAAAGAGAAAAAGAAAAAGGAAGAGGAATCCTCTATATCTGGACAAAGAGGATCCTTATTATTAGTAGAAGAAGAAATGAATAAGAGTGGATAATCCAATCACAAGGGTGGGGATAGAGGCAGTGATTGGAGATGAAGAGAGGTGAAGAGAAGTGTTAGTAAATAAAAAAATAAATAGAAGAAGAGAAGAGAGAGAAAATTCGAAAATTAATTTTGAAAAGGAGTTAGTGATTTTCGAAAATTAAAGATGAGATAGAATTGAAATTAAAATTTAAAACAATTAAAAAGAATTTTTGAAAAGAGATGAGATATTTTTGAAAGTTAAAGAGGAAAAAGTAGTTAGGTGGTTTTGAAAACGATAAGAAACAAACAAAAAGTCAAATAGTTAGTTGAAAAAGATATTAAAATCAAATTTGAAAAGATAAGAAGATAAGAAGTTAAATAAGATATTTTGCAATCAAATTTTTGAAAAAGATAAATTTTGAAAAAGATATGATAAAAAGATAAGATAAGAAGATATGATAAAAAGATAGGATTGAAAAAGATTTAATTTTTAAAATTAAAATTAATTACTTAACTAACAAGAAACTAAAAGATAAGATTCTAGAATTTAAAGATTGAACCTTTCTTAACAAGAAAGTAACAAACTTCAAATTTTTGAATCAATCACATTAATTGTTAGCATAATTTTCGAAAATAAAGATAAAATTAAGAAAAGAATTTTGAAAATAATTTTAAAATTTTCGAAATTAATAAGATAAAAATAAAAAAGATTTGATTTTTGAGAAAATTTTTTTTGAAAAGATAGGATTTTTAAAATTGAAAATTTGACTTGACTTGTAAGAAACAACTAATTTTAAAAATTTTTGACTAAGTCAACTCAAATTTTCGAAAATTTTGAGAAAATCAAGAAAAAGATATTTTTTTTTGAATTTTTAATGATGAGAGAGAAAAACAACAAAAATGACTCACAACATGAAAATTATGAATCAAAACTCATGATGCATGCAAGAACACTATGAATGTCAAGATGAACACCAAGAACACTTTGAAGATCATGATGAACATCAAGAACATATTTTTGAGAAATTTTTGATGCAAAGAAAACATGCAAGACACCAAACTTAGAATTCTTTAATGCATGGATACTATGAATGCAAAAATGCTTATGAAAAACAATAAAAGACACAAAACAAGAAAACATCAAGATCAAACAAGAAGATTTACCAAGAACAATTTGAAGATCATGAAGAACACTATGAATGCATGAATTTTTTGAAAAATGCATAATAAATTTTTTAAAACATGCAATTGACACCAAACTTAAAAACTGACTCAAGACTCAAACAAGAAACAAAAAATATTTTTGATTTTTATGATTTTATGATTTTTTTGTATTTTCTTAATAAATTTTTCGAAAATATTCTTTAGAAAAACGAAAATAAAGAAAAAAAATTTTTGAAAGATTTTTTTTTAAGTTTTTGAAATTAAAACAAAAAGAAAATTACCTGATCTGAGCAACAAGATGAACCGTCAGTTGTTCATACTCGAACAATCCCCGGCAACGGCGCCAAAAACTTGGTGGACGAAATTGTGATTCATATGTTGTATTCTCTTTATCACAACTTCGCACAACTAACCAGCAAGTGCACTGGGTCGTCCAAGTAATAAACCTTACGCGAGTAAGGGTCGATCCCACGGAGATTGTTGGTATGAAGCAAGCTATGGTCATCTTGTAGATCTCAGTCAGGCTGATTCAAATGTGATTGGATTAGATAATTAAAAGAAAAATAAAATAGGATAGAAATACTTATGTAAATTAATGGTGAGAATTTCAGGTAAGCGTATGGAGATGCTTGTTCCTTTTGAATCTCCGCTTTCCTACTGCTTTCATCCAATCCTTCTTACTCCTTTCCATGGCAAGCTGTATGTAGGGCATCACTGTTGTCAATGGCTACATCCCATCCTCATAGTGAAAATGGTCCAAGTGCTCTATCACGGCACGGCTAATCATCTGTCAGTTCTCAATCAGGTTGGAATAGAATCCAGTGATTCTTTTGCGTCTGTCACTAACGCCCAGCCTTCAGGAGTTTGAAGCTCGTCACAGTCATTCAATCTCGGAATCCTACTCGGAATACCACAGACAAGGTTAGACTTTCCGGATTCTCATGAATGCCGCCATCAATTCTAGCTTATACCACGAAGATTCTGATTAAGGAATCCAAGAGATATGCGCCCGGTCTAAGGTAGAACGAAAGTGGTTGTCAGTCACGTGTTCATAGGTGAGAATGATGATGAGTGTCACGGATCATCACATTCATAATGTTGAAGTGCAACGCATATCTTAGAATAGGAATAAGTCGAATTGGATAGAAAATAGTAGTAATTGCATTAAAACTTGAGCTACAGCAGAGCTCCACACCGTTAATCTATGGTGTGTAGAAACTCCACCGTTGAAAATACATAAGTGAATGGTCCAGGCATGGCCGAATGGCCAGCCCCCAGATCTAAGAACTAAACGTCCAAAGATTGAATAATACAATCAAAGATATTTAATAAACTAGTAAAAAGTTCTATTTATACTAAACTAGCTACTAGAGTTTACAGAGGTAAGTAATTGATGCATAAATTCACTTTCGGGGCCCACTTGGTGTGTGCTTGGGCTGAGCTTGATCTATCCATGAGCTGAGACTTCTCTTGGAGTTGAACGCCAAGTTGTAACGTGTTTTGGGCGTTCAACTCTGGTTCGTGACGTGTTTCTGGCGTTTGACTCTAGAATGCAGCATGGAACTGGGGTTTAGCGCCAGTTTACGTCGTCAAATCTCGAATAAAGTATGGATTATTATATATTGCTGGAAAGATATGGATGTCTACTTTCCAAAGCTGTTGAGAGCACGCCATTTGGAGTTCTGTAGCTCCAGAAAATTCATTTCGAGTGCAGGGAGGTCAGATTCCAACAGCATCAACAGTCCTTTGTCAGCCTCCTATCAGAGTTTTGCTCAGGTCCCTCAATTTCAGCCAGAAAATACCTGAAATCACAAAAAAACACACAAACTCATAGTAAAGTCCAGAAATATGAATTTAGCATAAAAACTAATGAAAACATCCCTAAAAGTAACTAGATCATACTAAAAACTACCTAAAAACAATGCTAAAAAGCGTATAAATTATCCGCTCATCAATCACCATTGTTCCCACTGGGTGGCAAGCAATCTGAATTCTCACAGAGACATCCAAACAACCTTCTAGACCCATTCAATTGAGCTCTACACCAATCCTTGCACTTCAATTTGGAGCATGCAAACATATTGAACCTTACTTGACAACTCTTGCCACTAACCATCTTTCTCTTACTCTTAATGCCACAAAGTGCTTTAAGTTGATCATCCATCTCCAGTAGCCCATATTCAAGTGAGAAAGTAAAGGTTAAGGATAGAAATTTTACCCACTTGAATATTGTATTGGATGGTGATGGCTTTGGGAGAGGTCTTGCAAGCTCCACTCCCTTGTATTCTTCTTTGAATTCTTTCACCTCTTTATAAGCTTCCTCAATTTCAATATCTTCCTCTTGGTAGCTGTCTTCTAATTCAATCTCTTCTTCATTGCTTACCAAGGGCATGGGAGGTTGTGCATCTTCCACTTCTTCCATATGTGAGGATGGAAAGTTCTCTAATTCACTAGAGTATAAACTCCTTTGATTGATTCCTCACTTTCTTCCATAGGATCTTCCATTATATCTCCTGGGAAGGAATTTGCTTGTTCCTCTTCCTGGTTCTTGATTAGCGACTGCACATATTTCTCTACATTTTTGACACTCGTCTTTATATCATGTAAGAATTCTTTCATGAGAAGCTCAATATCTGATGGTATTTGAGATGAATAAGGAGATGGTGGCTCTTGATATGAATAAGAAGGAGATGATGGTTCTTGATAAGTGTAAAAAGAGGATGACTCTTGGTATGAATAGGGAGATGGTGGCTCTTGATATGGGTAGAAAGATGATGGTTCTTGATATGGATAGAGAGGTGGTGGTTCTTGGTATGAATATGGAGGTGGTGGCTCTTGATAGTTGGAACATAGAGCATTGAAGTTTCTTTAGTTTTGATTGTGTCAACCAAAATTTGGGTAGTTCCCCCATCCACAATAATATGAATTACTACTCGGGTGTGAGTAGTAACCCATGTGATCTCTCTCCATTATTTTTCCTCAGCACAAAATACCAAACAAAATTAAACGCACCATGTGGTAAACAGGCAAATAAAGAAGAAAGAACATAAAGAAAATTTAAACTCAATAAATAAAATAACTAAGAAGAATAAAATAACTAAGGGGACACTAAACTTAATTTCAAAAATTATGAGGAAAAAATTTTAAATAAAATAAATCAAAATAATTTTTTTTGAAAATTTAAGGAAATAAGTTAAATGAAATTAAAGTAAAAATGTCTAATCTAAGAAATCAAACAACCACTAGTTGTTAATCACTATTAATCCCCGGCAACGGCGCCAAAAACTTGGTGCGGAATTTATAACCCACAAATTAACCGGCAAGTGCACCGGGTCGTACCAAGTAATACCTCAGGTGAGTGAGGGTCGATCCCACGAGGATTGATGGATCAAGCAACAGTGATTGAGTGATTGGCTTAGTTAGGCAAGCAGAAAAGAGTGTTTTGGTATTCAAAGAGCATTAAACAGTAAATTAAGAATTTCAGAAAGCAAGCAGCAATGACTTGTAAAATATATATAGGGAAACAGTTAATGCTTCAGAGTTATCTATTTTTTGGATTGAATTTTCTTACTAACTATTTTAATTATGCAAGATTTAATTCATGGAAAACTATATGTGACTAGACCCTAATTCCTTAGACCTTCCTAGTCTCCTCTAAAATTCATTAACTGCCAATTCCTTGGTCAATTAATTCCAATTAGAAGCTGCATGATCAAATTCCAGTTTATATGCCACAAGAATCCTAATTATCCAAAAATAAGGGGATTATATGTCACGTATCTCGTTAAATACAAACAATTAGAAATTCAGGATAATATGTTTTCAAACTGTTGTTCAATTAAAGAGTTTTTCCAAGTTATACAAGAACTCAATTAGAACATGGGTCATACTTCCGTTCCACCCAAATTCATAGAATAAAGAACGAAAACAATTATTGAAATATAAATCAAAACATGAATTAAAATAGAAAAATAATAGTATCAATCCATACAATAGACGGAGCTCCTAATTTTAGCAGTAGAAGTTTAAGTGCTCTTGGTTCAGAGAGAAAATAAGGATTCAGGTAAAATGTACTGAGTTCCAATCTAATGGAATTAATAGTTAACTAATGGAATTTTTTTTATAACTAATCCTAATAAATTTAAAATCTAATTATCTAAAATTAAAAATAATATCTTTTCCTTAAAAAAAAGATTTGAATTTAAATCAGAATAATCAGCAGGTCTTCAGTTTGATGGGTGGGGACCACATGTTTTGTCCATTCTGCAGCTTCTAATATGTGTTTTCTGGGCTGAAAATTGGGTCAAAACATCCCAGAAATTGGCCCCAGCATTTTTCTGCGTTTTCTGCACGTGGCGTATGTCACATGTACGCGTCAGTCACGCGTACGCATCGCTGGTCTTCTTCACGTGTCACGCGCACGCGTCAGTCACGCGTACGCGTCGCTAAGCAAATCTTCAAATCATGCGTACGCGTCAGTCACGCGCACGCGTCGCCATGGAAAGCTCCAATTCACACGCACGCGTTAGTCACGCGTACGCATCGCTCCTTGCTGCCATCTCCTTTTGTTCTTGTGCTGCAGAAACTCCATCAAATCCAGCCGAATGCTATCTAAAATAAACAAAATTGCAAAAGACTCAAAGTAGCATCCATATTGCTAAAAGATAATTAATTCTTAATTAAACTCAACAAATTAAATGCAAATTCACTAAGAAAAGATAGGAAAGATGCTCACGCATCATGATGACGTTTTTTAAAAGAGGAATGTCCATTGTGAAAAAAGATTGTGTACTCTGTTAATACTCTTAATTCTAAATGTTATCTATCGTATTTTACTTGCTAGAGAAGGTTCATGGAAAGACGTATGTCAATTGCAAATCAATGAGCAACAGGTAAGGGACAAGATCGATAATTAGTGGTTTGTCTTTAAAATTAGGGAATGAAAGGAGAAACTGCTTCTGGGAGGATATATGGTTACAATGTGATTCTTTGAAAGATAGCTTTCTAATGCTCTTCTCGATTTCAAACAAAAAAAGATCCTTCATAGGGGATTACGGATTTTAGTATGGATTTGAATAGTGGATATAAAACTTTCACTGGAGAAGAGATATCTACCTACGGGAGTTAAAAATTCTCAAATAACTTTATGACATGTTAAGACCAGTTAAACTAATAACTAGTAGAGAGGATAGAGAGGTGTAAAAATTTAATAAAAAAAAAGTATATTTTCTTCTAACTCTTTTGTACAAATTTTACAAGAAACTCTCTCAGATAATATAACAAGTTATAGTTACATTAGTGTTATTTAGAGAGAATTGATTCTTCCAAAAATTAAACTATTTGCATGGTTTGTTCTGGTGGACAGGATAAACACTAAAGAGAGATTGATGAGTAGATTGAGAATTATTAGTAACAGTAGTAATCTTTGTGTTTTGTGTAACAAAGATATTAAATGCAATCATCATTTATTTTTTGGTTATGAGTTTAGTTGACATGTTTGGTAGGTATGGATGACACTCTTTAAAAAAATATGGATCATTCTAAGGAATATCAGACAATATTTTGAGAGTTTGACAGGAGAGTCTAATAAAAAAAAAGAGTATAAAAAGCGGTTAATTGAGTAAGAAATAAAATAATTTTTAAGAATAAAATGACAAGTTTTGACATATTTATTAATATATAGAACCTTCTTAAGCTATAAAGATTGATATATACTACTGATCCATTTGATTATTAATGGTGATGTCGAAAATAACAATAGGATGTTAGTCCTTTTTGCTGTTTCTTAGTATAGTTTTTTATTCTTTTTGTCTATTGTATCTGTGTCTATTGTTCTATTTTACTGTTTTGAGCTTTTTTTTGTTTAAAAAATATTTATTAGAATAAGTTAAAATATACATTAAATACACATCTGTCTTAGGGAAAAAAAAGAGGAATATCATAATAATGTTATTACAAGTTGTATTTTATGTCATGATATTATTATTAATATTATTATGTTTCAATTTTCATACATAATTACATACTCCAGCGAAATCTGCAACGAATATAAACAGTAGGACTAGACAACTGCGAATGGAAGGTAGCAAGGCGATGTAAAATATGAATGGAAGGAAAGGCGAAGTCTGGAGGGGTGGTGATAGAGAGATTGTCTTTGGAGGTCAGAAGGACTGTCTATCTAGATGTTGGGATTTGGAAAAAAAGAGACGATACTGACTTGAGGTTACAGATAAAGACAGGGATAATTTAAAAAATTTATTAAAAACAATAAAAAAATTAGGATTTGAGCATTTTGTATAATGTTAATTTTTTTGTTTGATGAGTATTTTTGTTAATATTTATAAAGTTTATGGGTATAAATAATTATTTTTTAATATATATTTTTATAATTTTTTTCTTATAATTTGTTTATTAGTATTACTAGTGATGATAAAGACAAAAAAATATGATAAGTAGTGCTATAGTGGTAAACTTTTTCCAATGATTTTCATTTATTCTTATAGTCTAACTAACTAGTATTATTCTATCTAAACAGGTGTATACTTGGTAGAAATTTCGCAGCTTTGGTATGCTAATATTATAGATTTTTGCTTTGTTTATTTTTCTTACATTATACTTTCTTCGTGCTCAGATGTGTTGAGACTTTTACTCCTGCAATAAAGCACATAATTGGAAATATGAAATATCTAAGAGGATATTATTATAAGTGTGTCTTGTATGTACTATTATCTTCATTTTTTAAGATAAGAAAAGAAAAAAAAAAACACATAAATACCGTATTTTATCCCGTTCAACTCGTAATTAATTAAAAGATTTAATTAATTTATATTTTAAAAATATATTTTAAAAAAATATAATAAGTCAATGAAAATTTTGTACAATGTGTACAATGTAAGTTTAGAGATATTCGATTAAGTATTAGAGATATAATTATTAATGTTACATTTTCCTATCCGGTTAAGCTTTTGGGATGAATAGTTTCATGACATGGTATCAGAACTCTAGATGTTCATTTTATTCATATTAGACCAAAGATTTAGTCCATTGTACACATTGTACACTTAGACCATTAGCAGTACTCTTTTAAAAATATAATAATAATTTTTTAAATATTTTAATATATTTAATACATTAAAAATATAAAAAAAAATTAATTTTTGTAATAATTTTTATAAAATATCTTATAATATGTTTAACTTCTGTGTAGCAAAACCCTTAACTAAATACGTTCTTATACGCAACTTCGATTTTAATTTGTTTCTCTATCATGTAATATGACATAAATGCTCAACCAAATGATATTGAAATGCAAATCCGGTTTACATATGCAAATTTAAATTAGAAAGTTTAAAGTTAGTTATGCAATTGATACAACTAGTAGCAAGTTAGTTACAAGCGGTTAGTTAGTTATTTATGCAATTTTCTTGGAAGATAAGTAATTTTGATGTATATATAAGTAGCATAGCTTAACGTGTAAAGTTAGTGATTTACCACTATTTTTCAACTAAGAGAATCAACAAGATTTCTCTCAACTTTCTGACTCTCTATCTCCAACTCTTAAAAAATAGAATAGCTTCAAAATTAATATGCGAATCTTGGTAGAATTTTGGCTAGCAATGAAAGCAGCAATAATTAAGGTGGAGAGTGGACTCCAATCTCCACGGGTCAAAGTCTGCCTTGTCATGTTAAATACCCTCGATATATATAGTCCAAGTCTCAAAGACTAACAAACCAAGTAATAACTCACACAACCACCTTTAAGCCACAATAATGGTTCTAGAATTTGCCTTTCATGTCTTGTTAATACTGGGTTCTACACATATTCCGGCATCTGCACAGTACGAAGATACAAATACTCGTATAGCACATCCTAACTGCAATTCCACATATGGAAATGTTGAAATCCCTTTTCCATTTGGAATGAGTGAATCGTATTGCTATGCAGACCAGTGGTTCGAAATATAATGCCGGAAGCATACACCTTAGGAGTGGAGGTCTCATCAATTGATGTATCAGAAGGCACCATTGAAATCATGCATCCAATTCACCGTTGGAACTGCAAACTCCAACACAACGCCACGAATACTGAGCAAGAAGTGGTTAACCTGAGAGGAAGCCCCTTCGTGTATTCGCAGGAAAGCAACAAGTTTATGTCAGTTGGATGCAATAAAATCTCTTTCTTGGTGTCCAACCGCACGCAAGTTAACGGTTGCGTTTCAGTTTGCGACGACAACGGGGACGTGGTGGAGGACACTGAGATCAGAAATTGCAACGGCCAATACTGTTGTGTGACCTCCTTGCCTTTGTATCTCTCAGAATTTAACGTCACAACACAAAGTTTAAGGAATAACAACAATAATCATGCAAGCAATGATGGTGAGTGCAGTAGCTATGCGTTGATTGTGGAATCTGCCCATTACCGTTTGAATTCGATGACAGATCTTCGGGTTTTGAAGAAAGTTGGGGTGGTGCTTGAATGGGAGATTCATAACTCATCCATAACACTCCCTTGCTCAGGTTACTGTGTCAACACTAACATTACATCTGCAAAGAACAATCACTCAGGTCGGAGATGTTACTGCCGCGGATACTCCGATGGCAATCCCTACATTGAAGGAGGCTGCAGCCACGTCGACGGTATGCTTCCTTTTTCCCCGATAATCAATATTTTGCCAGTGATTAGAATTAGCAAGAGTAAACCATTAAAAAGGTATGGAAAAGTATAGGTACTCATGTTTAATTCACTAGGTGTTTTTCTATGACCATCTTTCAAGCGTTTAATTTTTCTTGTAAATAAATTTACAAAGATGATATATGCACATTAAAATTAATTATCAAAATTAGTTATATATGGAATTTTGTTAGATAATTAAAAGGGGAGTTTTACGGTGGCATGGAGATAGGTGGTTAAAAATGGCTTATATTTGACTGTTCAATAGTCATATGATACCTATGAGATGGTCAATGTATTTAATGAGTGTATGAAATTTTAGTCAAACTCGAGAGTTATTGCAGTGTGCCTGTGTAATTTACTTTGGGGTGTTTGAGAGATTTTTTTTTGGGACAGTGAATTTTTTTATTTTAAATTTTGAATTTAATTTTGATGTACGGTGTAAAGTGTTTTACACAGTTCTATTATCACATTCATTTTTTGGATGATTATTTACGCAGTTAATTTGATAGTTATTTTTACTAATCTAATATTATGTGATTGGATGCACATGTAAAATGGTTTTACATTGACAGTATATAAAATTTTACACCGTCGTACAATTACATCTATCCTTTGAATGATCATTGTCGCCGTCAATGAAAACAATAATTACTTTTAATAATGTGGCGTTGCGTAATTGCGTAATTAGATATACCTGTAAAATTGCTTGACACTTACCGTACATATCAAAATTAAATTTTTTTAGATAGTTGATATTTTTATCAAAATAATGTGAAAACGTGTGTTATTAGTAACACTTGTATGAATCATTCAAATTTTACGAGTTAGAATTTTTTTTTTATAATTTGTATAATTGTTTTAATAATTTTTTTAAAGATTTATATTTTAATTTATTAATTTTTATTACTAATTATTTTATCTTTAGTCTAAAAAATTTTATACATTTATGATTTTTTTTAATAAAACCTACTATAAAATGAAGATTTAAAAAAAATCATTTTGTATCGATTTAAGAAATTTAGTGTCATTTAAATTAATATTAGTTAAAAGCATTTATTTATAATTTATTAATTTGGATAATTTAATTATTTGTTATTTTAAATTTTTTAATTTACTTGTTGAGTCAATTTTATTCATAATTAACATTTTTATTATTAATCAACTTTTGTTAAAACGATTTTTATTTGTAGCCAAATAAACAACTTATGAGCCGTAGTCTTGATTTTTGTTTTTTTTTTTAATTTATTTTAGCTGAAATTTATTGTTTCAAAAAATATTATATCAATAGATACAATAAAATACTTTTATAAATATTTAAAAATAGACATATATACCATTACGATTTCAGTTGGTAACTAAAAGCTTAGCGAAGTCACTGTGTCAGCGAAGTCACTGTGTCAGTAGCGTCAATAGAGTTAGTCTTCTACCCATTTAGGCCATGTGTCATTCACAGGTTGAATCTTTCACTTTAGTCACCTTAGCCATGAGTTCTCTTCATTCACCAGAGACGTCACCTAATTAAAAGAGTCCAACCAACTCCTATCAATTTTTATTGGATTGGACTCCAAAATCCATTTTATTAAAAGAACTACATCTCCAATTAACCATAGTAATTCAAATTAACTCCAATTATTTATAGTAAACTTAGTTAACCCTAACTTTCACTGTTGCAATTGAGGCTCAACCCATAAATCCCAATGGCAACGCCTCCCAACCCTCTTTCTTCGTGTTTTCTTCTCCAGCATCAACTCCAGTCAGCGCCGTCCCCCATGCCATCCGCGAGCAACCGCAGATCACCGTCGCCGGCATCAACCCCAGTCAGCGCCGCCTGCCGTTCCGTCTGCGAGCAACCGCGAGACTCGGAAGGTCATCCCGTTGTGCGACTACTGCTGCAGGTCTCCGTCGCAGCTCCATTGAAGTTGCATCCCCCTCTCTACTGGACAACGCGACTGCACCTCCCGTGCTCTGCCTTCATGCACGCCATCTCGGATAACTCCCCGTCACGCCGTGAAGTTGCCCGTAAATATACTGAGAGCAGGAACGGATCCAAAAAATTTTATTATGGAGGGTCAAATTTTAGATAATTTTTTTTATTTCATAAAAATAATTAACATATAGTTATTAGAGTTTGTTTTTTAAAAGATTTATCAATATATATATAATTATAATTTTTTCATAATTTTACTTTTAATATGATAATTACATAAAAAAATATAACAATATCAATAGTGCATTATAAAATTATAAATACCAATCATTTATAACGTGTTTATTTA
>NC_029775.3:9731721-9734277 GCF_000817695.3 Arachis duranensis
ATATTAGTAAATTAAACAATTAAAACATAAATTTATCACATAGTAAAAAATAATACATATAAAATTATTAAATTACATAATATTTTTTATTTTTTAAATATATATCTCATAATTAAATATAGGTTCTTAAAATTTTGGGGGTGGAGGCCACTATTCGCCCCTTCTAAATTCATCTCTGACCGGGAGTATCTTTTTTAGATGTGTCTTGTGTGAGTCATGTCTTTTAATAGAGGTGTTTTTTTTGGATGTGTTTATTGAATGTAACTTCTATGGAATTGTCTTCTAATATAGGTGTGTTTTGTTAATGAATTTGTGTGTGGGTCATGTATTCTAACGAAGGTGTCTCCTGTTGGATGTCTCATAGATGTGTCTTTTAACGGATTGTGTCGGGATCTACTTCCAGTTGCGTCATGGCAGGTGTTTGGGACAGGTTGAGGTGGCATATACAGTCGAGCAGTCTGAATTTTGTTGTGGTTCGCGTCTGGGGAAGAATGTTTGGGTTCACGTTTGGGGGTGGAAGACTGCTCAATAGTTTCACCGAAATTATGGATAGTGAATATAGAATAATACAGGCGCGGTTATGAATCCTTTCACATTTGGAAGAAGGGTGCTCGGATTTACGTTTGAAAGAAGGAAAAAGGACTCGGTCACATAGTAATGATGGAGGCACGATTATGAATCTTGATTTTTAAATTTGGTTTAATTATTGATTAATGAAATCTTAATTTAAAAAAATAAAATTAATATTTATTAATTGAAAATTATTTAAAAATTGACTGATTTAAATGGTCTATCTATATTTTTTTATGTATTTATATATATTTAATTATTTTAATATATATTTTGTATTCTAACCTATATTTTAGATTAATAATTAATTTTAGTAGTTATATTTTTTATTGATGTATTTAACTTCATCATTTACGTTTCAGATGGATACCACGAAGAAGATGGGTCAAAAAAAGTTATCATAGGTAGGTACTTATTAATATTAGAGCAATCATATATGATAAATAAAATTTATTATTTTTTTTAATATTTGACCAACTTTAAATATTAATAATTTTAAAATTTTAACTGTATAAAAATAAGATATTAATTCAAAATATTAACTAATAATATTAATAAAAAGTAATTAAATATTTATTTTATTATTTTATCAACTTTTTTTATTTTTAAAAATCTAAATTTCATATAATATATGCTACAACTACTTCTACTTTACAATTTATAAAAAGAATTGTTAATTTCAAAAATTAAACTCATAACTTTTTAGTTTTAGCGTGTAACATGTTAACAATCTTATCTTAACTAAGATCAAATTCTGCCCTTTGCTTAGTCTAAATATGGACGGTTGATTTTATTTGTTTTGGAAATAAAATTACCTTACCTTTGATTAAAAAAAAATTAAAAAAATGAATTTGGGCCACATCAATAATTAATATACTAATAAGTTAGTCTTTAAAATTTAAAGGCTAACTTATTAGTATACTAATAAGTTAACATAGGCATTAGTGGTCACTGATATACTTTGTAACCAACATATAGTTAACTCAAGAAAAAAAAAATCCACTAATTAAATATATATGTTCTAAGTAAATAACAATTTTTTATAATTTTGTAATTTTATTTGTATTATTTTTCTATAATAATTTTATTAGTTGAACGAGAGATGACCAAAAAAAAAAAGAGAAATTAAGTAAAAAAATTTAAAAATGTTTCCAAACTAACATGATCTTAGTTATATGTATAATTAAAATAAGACATATTATGTTGTAATAAAAAATACTCATATTTATTATTACAATCATGTTTTGTATAGTATCCACCAAATAATCATTGTATAAAAAATATGCATTTGATATTTCTTAAAAAATTCTTATTTTCCACTATAAAAAAATTATTATTCTATTACAACAGGTTTAATTATTCTACTATGCTAAATTTGATTATCTGTTGCTCGATTATTTAGTTGAAATATTATATAAATGAGTATATATAAATTAAATATACATAATACATAATGATTAATTTTGTAACTATTTTTTTGTATATATAATATTTTTAATCATTAATATTAGATTTAACCATTTAAATATATTCTTTTGATTTTGTTTACCGCTGCTGTCACTTACCTATTCTTTTTATTCGCACCTGTACATATATTAATTTATAAATTAAATATCTATTCTATTATATAAAAATCGGATGTCTGTACTTAATGATGAAGCTGACGTGGCATGCTTCGGAGAGTGTTTCTCGATTTAATTGTTTTAACTCATTCAATACAATTTATTACACTGACTTAATTATATCAATTAATTAATTTGATTAGATATTTAAATATTTCTTTTCTTAATATAATTTATTATAATTTATATTACTTAATTAATTATACTACATTAATTATAATTCGTTATATTAGTGAATTAGTCTTTTCATTTATAAAGTCTAAAATAAAATAAATAAATTATTATTTATTCTAATTAAATTTATTTATATACTATATATGAATTAACGTCTATTCTATCTATCTACTTAATATACTAAAACTGG
>NC_029775.3:9734805-9736228 GCF_000817695.3 Arachis duranensis
GGAACCCCGCCCCGCCCTGCCAGAAGCCCACCTTTTGGCGGGCTGGCCTGTCCCGTCTAGCCTAGTGAGGCGGTTCTAGAATCCCACCTTGCCCTGCCTAACATCGGGCTGGCAGGTTGGCGGGCTAAGCCCGCCTAAGCTCCTCTTTTTTTTTTTTACTATTAACTACTAAGTAATATATATAATTTCACAACCATATTAATAAATTTATAATTTCTAATGGCATAAAAAATTATTTTTTTATATTCACAAACATTAAAGTCTTTGTAATTATAAATATCTAATAAATATAATTATAAACCAAATTTTCATTCAAAATATAAGTATAAATATTCTCTCCAAAGCAAAATAAACATAATCCAAAACATAATTATAAATATTGTCTCCAAAATAACATAAACATAATTCAAAACACTCAATTTTTATCTTCATACTCTTGTAAGTTAGGTTGGGGGAAGTTAGGTTTTAGGAAAAAAATTGCAAAAATACCCCCTCACTAAAAAAAATCTTAGCCCGGCGGGGAAGCCCGCCCCGCCCTGCCAAAGCCCGCCAAAACTCGCGGTTTAAGCGGTGCGGGTTAGGCGGGTTTTTGCTATTTGGCGGTCCCGATTTTCCAGCCCAGCCCGCCTTTTTTGGCGAGTTACGCGGGCCGGTCCGACGGGTTTAGGCCCGTTTGCCACCTCTAATAGCTGGAGTAAATTATGATATAGTGAAAAAACGTTTATGCATGCATGCTATTCTTCTTTATATATGTATCCCTCTATTTTTTTTACAATTCACATCTTTATATATTATATTCTTTTTGACATTATTTAAATTTGATATTTTTTCTATTTTTACGCTTCTAATCATTTTTTTGTCTTAATATTTTGTTCTCATCCATTTCTATATTTTGTTTTAGGTTAATTTTGTAGTTCAAATATAATCATTTATGTCATCATTAAATGTTATGAAATTGACCGGATATTAACAATAAATAATTTGAAAAAGTATTTTTTGGAACAATTCACCTAAATTTAAATTGTTACATTAAACAAATGATGATAAATATTTTTATATTAAATCTCTTATAAAAGAAACTTATAGAAATGTTATGTTATATGATATAATTTGATTATATATCTTTTTTATCTCCAGTCTAAATTATTTGAATTGGCATACTATTTATTTTTAAATTTAATTAAATATCCAAATATCTTACAATTTAATATAATTTAATTTATATAAATACATGACTTTTAATATTTATGTAATAAATTCTAGAGATATTTTTGCAAGTTATAATTTTTTATCTGTATATTTAACTTTTAATAATATTTTTTATTTATTAATATATTATTTCTATTATTTGAGTATCAATAATGCATTAGAAAATTTTCATTGTATAAGTTACTTTAAGAAAAAAATGATAAAATTTGACTTA
>NC_029775.3:9736840-9738146 GCF_000817695.3 Arachis duranensis
ATATACATAATCTGATCCTATGTATACCAAGAATTATTATATATAATAAATAATTATTTATTTTTTATAATTACTATTTATAAAATTTATTACATAATTTTCTCATCTTAATATCAATATTTAATGAATATAAGATACAAAATATTTTTTATATTATTTAACATACAAAACAAATATCTTAAGTCATCATGTAGAACAAGAAGTATAATAGTGCAAATACTTACTTACTTATTTATTCTATTTATCTATTCTATTATATAAAAATTGGATTTATGCACTTAATGATAGAACTGACGTAGCATGCTCCACAGAGTGTTTCCGAATCTAATTATTTTAACTCATTCAATACAATTTATTACAATGACTTAATTATATCAACTAATTGATTTGATTGGATATTTAAATATTAATATAATTTATTATAATTTATATTACATAATTAATTGGACTACGTTAATTGTAATTTATTGTATCAGTGAATTGGTTTTCTCATTTATGAAATCTAAAATAAAATAAATAATTTATTGTTTATTCTAATTAAATTCATTAAATTGGATGACGCATAGCAACGTACACGGCAGCAGAGCGGACACGACAACGGTAGTGACTGGGCAGGTGGAATAACGGCGACGAGATAGAAGTTGCATGTTCTTCTCTACTGCATTCGAAAACAATTCAAGCAATATTCTATTCTTTTGGGTTTTTGAGAGTGAGGTCACAAGAATTGAGGGCAAGGAAAGTTAGGTGGCTATTTGATTTTTCAAGGCTTTTTTTTGTTATAGATTTCTAAATACCTAAAAGAACACTTTGTTAAAGATTGTATATCCTTCATTTCTTTCTTTTTTTTAATGTAGATGAATATAAAATAGATTAAGAATTGTCTACGAAAAAGTTAAATTAAGTTAGACAAATATATTATTACTTGCTTATTCAAATTAAATGCAATAAATACAAATTAATTTTGTTAGATAATCATGATTTTCTGGTCTTCTATATATAGACAGTCAAACAAAATGATAAGAATCATCTTTTTTATCACTCTTACTATTTCAACTCTTCTTTTCTTCTTTTTTTTTTCTTTATATAAAATTTCTTTTATGGATAAATGAGAAGGTATGGATGAATAATGTTTTGTTGATTGTTTGTTTATAACTCGAAAATGTCTCAATTTAAGCATTACCGTTGCTTGCTGATGGAATTGAATGACAATGTGCTCGGCATACTTGCGACTTAAGAAATCAGGTCATGTGCTCGAGGTGCACCGATGTAAACTTTTGGAGATGCCGACTGCCGCTGAATTCATTGT
>NC_029775.3:9743031-9753715 GCF_000817695.3 Arachis duranensis
TTTAATATCTAAAATTAAAAAAAAAAAAACATTTTTGTTAGCTAAGTATTGAGTAAAAATTACTGGCGCATGCAACTTGTTTCTTTTTTTTCTTTTGTTGAGTCGGACAAAGTACGTAATATCTTATATACTAATGTGCCAAATTTGTTAGGTGTTTTCTCGAGTGTTGGATCTGTCATTTTACTACTCTGTGTTTCATGGCCAGTTTATGAAGTTGTAAGGAGAAGAATAGTAAAGAACCGCATGGGAAAAAACTACAGAAAGAACGGAGGTGTGCTGCTAGAATTAAAAAAGGATATCTTCGGGGAAGTTAATGTTGACAAAGTTAAACACTTTACCTTAATGGCAATCTTTATGAATATTTGCATGGCCAAAATGAGGACTTACCAATGACTTGGGATATGCGTTTGAGAATTGCATCTGAGATTGCAGGAGCTTTGTTTTACTTACATTCAGCTGCTTCTCAACCAATCTATCACAGAGACGTGAAGTCAACAAATATTTTGTTGGATGGAAAGTACAGAGCAAAAGTAGCTGATTTGGAGCTTCTAAAATGATCTCTATCGAAGATACTCATATCACCACAGTAGTTCAATGGACTTTCGGATATTTGGATCCTGAATACTTCCATACTAGCCAATTGACAGAAAAGAGTGATGTTTATAGTTTTGGAGTAGTTCTTCTTGAACTTTTGACAGGACAAAAGCCGTTGTCCTCCTTAAGACCCGACGAAGCGAAAAGTTTAGCTTCATATTTTGTTCTTTTCATGGAGAAAGATCGTATGTTTGACATAATCGATGATAGGGTGATAAAAGAAGGGAGAAAGAGCACATAATTGCTGTTGCGAATCTTGCATATAGATGCTTAGAGCTCAATGAGAAAAGTAGGCCAACTATGAAAGAAGTCGCAAGAGAATTGGATGAGATCTGGAAATTGAAAGGAAGTCTAATAATGCACAACAAAATCATCATGAAGAAATTAAGCATCCCGCAATTGAATATCACCATCCATGGTTTGCAGATTCTGCTCCTGATATATGTCCAAGCAACATAACACACACCTCAGAGTTAGAGGTTATGCATATTCTTACCCAGTAATTGGTAAATTTTCTTAAGTTGCTGTTCATATTTATATATGTAACATAAGTTATTATGGTTGGAGATATGAACTCAAGATAATTGTATTTCTGTGTATTTGATGGAAGAACGAACTCGGTCTTTTTGTAAATATGCTTACTTGTGGCATTATTAAACGTGTTAATGAATCGATTATTTTTTAATTTCTTAATAACTTAGAATAAAACTGATTTTTTTATAACAATAACAATAAACCCAATTTTTTTAGGGATCTAATTGTATTTTTAAACTTTTAGGAATTTAAATGTCCACAAAACAAAAAGTTAGAGATATATTTATCTTTTTATAAAAAAATTTAAAGATATTCAGTTTAGATTATTTAATTCGATTGGATTAAACCGAGTCTAATAGTTAAAATGCAGATATTTGGATTTATTATTGTTGCTATAATATATCGATTTTATTCTGATTTATTAAAAAATAAATTATTAATCGATTTAATAAAGATGTCCAATAATAACATGATATGTATAAATATCTTTAAAAAAACAAATTTTTAGTGTTTTTATTAAACCAGCTTCTAAAAAAATTACAATTGTATATTTATTCAGTTGTATTTGTATCTCTTTCAAGTAAAATAAATTTCCGCATAATGCCTTTTGGCTGTATCAACCTGGAATTAAGTTGTTAAATAATATATTCTTCATTATAGTTGTTTTATAATTAATTAGCCATATTGACACAGGATTTGGTGTAATAGTGGATTTTTTTTTTGGTAAAATATTTTTTATTGTTCACCGTAATTTTCAAATATAAAAAGTGGACCATATATGATAAGATTAATAGCCAAATTTTCTCAATAGCACCATATATAGAAGTGGACCACTCAACATACTCGGCCCACTCTGAAACTTAGACACAATAAATAAATTTAGAGATTGTCAAAAAAAAAAATTTGGAGGGCCCTATTATATATAAGTGAATATTTTTATAATAACATTTTTATATAAAAATAATATTTTAAACTATTAGATAAATTAATATAATTAATTAAGTATATTTAATTAACCATATAAAAATTCATAATGATATTTGAATTTTTATATAAAAATATTATCATGTGAGTATTCTTTTGTATATAAATGGAATGATAATTCAAACTTTGAAGGTTGAAGTGAGCGAGCGTGTTGAAAATAATAACCAATAATAATCCAACAACAAATCATTTCCAAACCCATTCGCCGTAACACAACTTTTTGCAACATTGACCAGTTTTCTAAAACCTCAAAGACCGGGTGTTGCACGAAACAAATATAAGAAAAATCGACGAAGATAAGATAGAAATTAAGGGAGATGGTTCGATAAAGATGCAGAAAACGTCTTTTTTTTTAAATATTTTTTAATAATTAAAATTTAACACATATAATTATTTAAATTATGTTATTTTTGTCAAAATTATATTAGACAAATTAATTTGATCGAAAAATAGTGAATTAAATTTTGAATCTGTCTAAATTAATATTATTTTTTATAAAAAATGACTACAATAACTCCGCCTATGTTACACTTGCGGTACATAGCCGGTCCCAAGCCCGGATAAAAGAGGAGGATTGTGTTAGATCTTCGGCAACCAACATAAAAATATAGCCGAACTCCCATGACATAAAAATGACTATAATACCCCTATTATATAAAATGACTAAAATACTCTTATTATATATGTTAATTTTGAGAATTCTAAATTTTAGCCTTTTTCTTTTCTATTATTAATATTTTTGCTAAATTGATTTGTCTAGTCTAATTTTAATAAAAATAATATAATTTAATTAATTATATGTGTTAAATTTTAATTTTTAAAAAATATCTTTAAAAATAGACGTTTTTGACATCTTTATCTAAGTGGCTTCCAGAAATTAAATGCACCTCTGCCTCAGAAAGCGAAAGAGAAGGAGAAATAAGTAAATAACACAATAATGTTGTTGCAAGTTGCATTTCATATCATGATATTAATATGTTTCATACATACTCCTGCGGAATCTGCAGCGCCAATCACAATTTCACCACACTGTAATTCAACGTGCGGATCCGTATCGACCCCTTACCCGTTTGGAATGAATGATCCCACATGCCATGCAGGGAAGGGTTTCGAAATACAATGCAACATAACTAACTGGAACGGCAACCTCAAAGCCTCAAAAAGAGCACGAGTCATAAGTGTAGCTTTGCGGTGATTGCGGAAGAAGCAGCTTGGATCTGCCTCATAACTACAAAATTCTATTACTTTAAAATTACTTTTTAACTAATTTCTCCAAACATATTATAATTTTTCAAATGAGAATACACCAATAAACCATTATTAAAACGATACATACTCAATGTCTGAATCATTCTCATTTATCATTTTTATTTTACTTTTCTTCATTCTCAAGTCCTTATTACAAAAGAAGAAAGGGTTAGGGAGTTTGAATTTCCATGCAAGAAACTTCGCCGCAATAGAGACGCAAAGTGAGAGAGTAATGAGACAGGCGTTGAAAAACTAAGGATTCCTAACAAATTTGTATCACAACTTCTTTCTATACGCGACAGGCATGCAAATTAAATACCATAGACTATAGTCTATATGGCTCGTAACGAAGTGACATAAATATCCACCAAACTATAGGAAAACCAAATGCGCATTCCCCCTCATCATCAAGAAGATCTGAGGAATATCACTCCAGGACGCATTCTTTTGCTACAACACATGCAATGTTTCTTCAACTTGCGTTTGATATCATACTAACATTTCTATGCTTCGTACATACTCTGGAATCTGCACAAATCACAATCTCACCGAAGTGTGATTCCATGTGTGGAGAAGTTGAGATCCCTTACCCGTTTGGAATGAATGATCCCGCGTGCTATGCGGGTAAGTGGTTTGAAATAGAATGCTTGAACAAACCCATGAACAACGTTCCCACTCTCACCCCTTACCTGAAAGCCACAGACCTGGAAGTGAGTTCCATCGATGCGTCGCGCAGCACGGTTACTATATCGAGCTTGACCTTCACTTTGAACTGCCATGGCGATGGCGTCATTTCTGGGCCAGTCATACACCTGAGAGGGAGCCCCTTTGTGTACTCCCAAGAAAGAAACAAATTCGTGGCCATGGGCTGCAACCTTGTTACATATCTACTCTCAAACGCCGTACAAGTTGGCGCGTGCGCATCGATTTGCGACAGCAACGATGATATTTTCTTCCACAGCATATCCGGCAATTATTGCAGCGGTAAATATTGCTGTGAGTCTTCGTTGCCTTTGTACCTCTCAGAATTCAACGTTACTTCTGAAAGGCTCGCAGGAAAGAATAGGAGCCAATCGGACTGCAGTTATGCGATGATTATAGAAGAAGCTGTTTGGGAGTCGGAGAGTGCTGAGCTGGCAGACTTAACCAATTTAAAATTCACCGCGGTGCTTGCGTGGGAGATTGTGGACTCAAGTTTGGAACTGCCTGATAACTGCCAAAACAGTTATATCACATCTTCGGAACGGAGTCACTCAGGTCGCACATGTAATTGCTACGACGGTTTCGTTGGCAATCCTTACATTCCGGGAGGCTGTATTAAAGTTATTAAAGGGATATCTTCAAATTGTTAGTTTACTAAACTTTTTAATATAACCTAATTACATTATCAACAATTTTATAGTTAAATTGTTACATAATTAATATTTTTATATCTTTTATTTAAATCAATACTTTTCAATTCTCAATTTTCCACCAAAATATTATTATCTCCTAATATTCCAGATTATTCACTGCATATTATTAATAAAAATAAAAAACTATTTAGCATCTATATTTTCTAACATTTAACTTTATCATCGTTATTTGGTTTAGGTGAAAGTGAAACTATTCATCACCGCGGATCGGTATACTTAGGTTTAGGTACGTATGAACTCCTGTAAATCCATACTACACTTGTCATTTAATTTTTTTAACACTGTTGAATTTTTCTTTTATTTGGTGTAATTTTTCTTGCAAAATTTACTGTTAAATTATATTTTTATGTTTTACAGACCATATCTACAAATAAGTTTCATATTAATTAATTTTTTTACATACATACTATTTATATACTTATTTTTTGACCAATTTTACTATGATGAAGGTGGTTTTGTCCGGAGAGAATGAAAAAAAAAGTATATAACCTATCTTAAAATTTTAATAAAAATAAAATAATATTTTTTTAAATAAATATCTAACTATTTATAAAAAAAATCTTTATTTTTTCATTATTTTCTCTCTCCACTGTACCGTGCAACTTACTCTCTCTCTCACACACACTTTATTTTAAATTTGTCTCTCTTTAATTTTTTTTCTCACCCTTTCTTATGATAAATTTGGTATTGTAGTAAGTTGTAACTTCAGTTTTCATAAAGATGTTAATGTCTTGAACTTTCCAAAATTGTTCTTAAAAAATTATAATATTTTATTTGTAAAAATAAGGTGAAAGTTTTTTTAAAAGCAAAAGATACAAAAATGTTATTTGCTAAAAATATTTTAAAAAAAATAAAATGATTATAATAAATATAAATATATTTGTGTAATTTTTATATTTTCTATTTCAAAAATACTATACATATGAATACCAAAAATCATCTACTATATATAAATATATATGTTGTTTAATTATTTATTTTTAATGTATATTTTGAGATAGATATATACAACGATTATTTATAAAATAAAAAAGAGTCATGCTAGGGACTTTTTGGATCTAGAGCTCTAATAGACTAATACTATGTCATGATACTACTCATTCCAAAAGCTTCAGCTGATGGGAAAAGATAACACTAATGATTATATCTCTAATACTCCCTAAACCTCCATTGTACACATTGTATAAATATTTCATTGGCTCTTCATATTTTCTCAATAAAAAATATACTTGTATTTTTTTTTTCATATTTCTGGTGTACATTTTTTAATAGTATGAAAGATAAATTTTTATTTTTTTATTAATTACTTTTAATAATAAAGATAGAAAATGTCCGTTAGTATACATAACATTACTCCATTTGTAATAGACAATTTAAAGTAAAAGTAATGTTAAAAAGATAAAAAAAATAACTAAAATTTGTCTTATTTAATATTTATTAATTATTATATCAATTAATAAATATTAAATAAAACAAATTTTGTGTTGATTTTAACTAAATTTTTTTAGTTAGCAAATATTTCCGTTAAAAGTAACATCTCTTTCTATTTTTGATGTGCCAAATGTGTAGCAACAATTTTGGCAAGCGTCGTAGGATCCATCATATTACTCCTTCGTTCGTGGTGGTTGCATAAAGTTGTAAGAAAAAGAGTAGCAAAGAAACGCAAAGAAAAAAACTTCAAACAAAATGGAGGATTGTTGCTACAACAGAGATTGTCCACGGGTGAAGTTAGTGTTGAAAAAGTTAAACACTTGAGCCTGAAGGATTTGGAGAAAGCCACAGACAGCTTTAATGTGAACAGAGTACTTGGAAAAGGAGGCCAAGGTACTGTCTACAAGGGCATGCTTGTTGATGGTCAAATTGTAGCAGTTAAAAAGTTCAAAGTTGAGGGAAATGTTGAAGAATTCATCAACGAATTCGTCATTCTTTCACAAATTAACCATAGAAATGTGGTTAAGTTGTTAGGGTGTTGTTTGGAGACAGAAATTCCTCTGCTTGTTTATGAATTCATTCCTAATGGTAATCTCTTCCAATATTTGCATGACCAAAATGAGGACTTACCAATGACATGGGAAATGCGTTTGAGAATTGCCACTGAAGTTGCAGAAGCTATATTTTATTTACACTCTGCTGCTTCTCAACCCATTTATCATAGAGATGTGAAATCAACAAATATTTTGTTGGATGGAAAGTACAGAGCAAAAGTAGCTGATTTTGGAGCATCTAAAATGATTTCTCTTGAAGATACTCACCTCACAACCGCAGTTCAAGGAACCTTTGGCTATTTAGATCCCGAATACTTTCATACAAGTCAATTAACAGAGAAAAGTGATGTGTATAGTTTCGGAGTAGTTCTTGTCGAGCTTCTAACCGGACAAAAACCAATATCATCGTCGAGAACGGAAGAAGCCAAAAGTTTGTCTCATTATTTTCTTTGTTCTATGGAGGAAAATCGTGTATTTGATATCATTGACGAAAGGGTGACAAAAGAGGGGGAGAAAGAGCATATAATTGCAGTTGCTAATCTTGCATATAAGTGCTTGGAGTTAAATGGGAGAAAAAGACCTAGTATGAAAGAAGTTGCAAGTGAACTATATAGGATCTTGAAATTGGAAATGAAGCCTAGCACACAACAAAACATTGAAGAAACTGAGTTTGCTGGAATTGAAGAATATCAATCTTGGGCTGCATCTTCTGTTTCTGATACAGGTTCAAATTCAACTCTAAGCAACACAATACCCACTTCAAAGTCAGAGATAATAATGCCTATTTTCTTCAAATAATTGGTTTGTTTTCTCAATTTGTTTTGTTGTATCTAAATTTAAATAGTTCTGGGGTGGAGACATATATACTCCAACAGCCCTCTAACTTTTTGAGTGTCAGAAAAATCATTAATATTTGTATACAAAACCATGGCACATAACTATAATAAAGAGGAACAAGATTTGTTGGGTAACTTCACACAAATTAAGTTATCTATAATATATATTAGTTAAAACTCGCTCAATATAGAATGCGCTTTTTATGATTGCATTTCATTGACTTGACCCAAATTTAAGCAAAGAAATGAATACTTTCATGTGATAATTTAAAAATATGACTTTGTTATACATTGACTAGTAGCATCATTGTGATAATACTGTTGCGTGTCATTATCCAGTTCATGTATTTTTTTATACTCTAGCTAGCTATTCTATCTAAATATAAGTCTATTAATAGTAGAAATTTCGCAGCTAGCCAGCAGCACGAATTGAAGCTAAATTTTGCGCATAATTTTATGTATTAATTGAATATTATTATTAATATTTGCAAATCTTCATTGTCTATAATTTGTTTCTTCTAAAAATAAATTTTTTTCTTCGTACAAAAAAAAAAAGAAAAAAGAAAAAGACCTAAGTAGAAAATTCCTTGTTTGTATGAAAAGAAGTTTTGAAAATTACATAAAACAAATAAATAAACTATTTATCATATACACTATACAGCTAATCTAGGGTATATAAAATGAATATAATAATTAACTTGTTATTTATCTTGAGTGCAGTGGCAGAGCTTAGTTCAGACAAGGGGTGGCCATGGCCCCCCAAATTTTATTAAAAAAATTAGTAATAATTTTTTAAAAAATAAAAAATAGTTCAGTTGGCTCAAATATTTTATTATGACTTAAAATACCAAAGTTTAATTTTCATCTCTTACTTTTATTGCACAATAATTTTTAGTTTTAAACATTCAAAATAATATTAGAATTAGATTGAATTGAGTGTATTCGCATTTCGCAGCTCTCTATTCAATAAGCAACACTCCCTTTACCTAATATTTGTCCTTCTAATTTCTTTTTTACATATTTTACTGGATATATATTCAAATTTTTATATAAAATAGTCATAAAAAATCGAAGAGTTGATGATGCATTTTTTAAGAGGAAGGCTAATATTCAAGAAGAAAAACACGCAATATCAACACTTGTAGATAGTTCTTCTACTTTAATGAATCACGAAGAAAGTAAGATACAACCTTCAAAAGTTTAAAGAGTTACATCTGATGAGTTTGACTTTAATTCTTTAGAACGATACCCTGAAAAATGGCTTCAAATTTGGCAATATTACCCAAATCAGAGAGATGAGGTTAGACGAACTTATCTTAAATAAGATTCATATCAAAAACATCTTGACAATTATCTTCTATCTGGCCCCCAAAATTTCGTTTCAAACTCCACCACTGCTTAGGTGGGTGACCACTATATCTTAACAATAAAACTGTCACCTTTTATGAATTATATATAATAATGATGAGTATTTTAGAAAAAAAAAAGTATATTAAATTTCTTTTATATTCACATTATTATTATTGTTATTATTATTAAATAGACTAAATTTAACTCCAATAATTCAAAAACTAATTCAAGAGATAAAAAGTATTTCACACTGATAACTTGTATAAAAATTATATTCTTAAACAATGGGTGACTGTAATAATAATAATAATTATGTGGACGTACAATATATTAGATTCAGAATCCTAAGCGGCTAAGACAATAAGTCCACAATATAAAAATTATTTTATTAATTTAGAACAAAATAAAATAGAACAAATTAAAAAAAAAAAAACAGAACAGAACATATGTTACATGCTAATGGCTATAATATATGCTAGCAAACTAGATTAATAACTAAGCAATGAAAATTGAAAAAATTAATAGAATTCGTTTAAATTAAACACAATAAAGCTAACACAAACACCACAAATACAAACACAACAAAAAAAATGAGGAGGAGAAAGCTAATAGTGAAGCAGTCAGCGACATCCAGCAATCCAGAAAGAAGAAGAGAGTTGCAGCAACATGACGAAACCACCCATGGTACTTGAGTGATGGTGAAAGGGCAGCAGCAATCAAGCTACATTTACGTTGCTTTAGCAATGACAAAAGGAGAAGAGAGGATTGAAAGAAGAGAACGAGAGACAGAAAATTGCCACATCAACCACCACCACTAGTACCCCATACTTTGATTTCGGAATTGAGAAGATAAAGGATTCAGATGCAGAACGGGAGAGAGAGGGGGGAGGAGAACCTAGGATTCCAATCCTTTTTAAACACAAATTGGGGATTGAACTTGGGTTTGGGTTCGGATTGAGTGCTTAGTGGGCTGTGCAAAATTGAAATTATAGACCAATTTTCTTCATGAGACATGGGTCATCAGAAAACTCTCGCTTTTAATGAGTCTGCGATTTTTCTCGGCGTTTCGGAGCGATTGCAACTCCACCAACACAGATAGCAGAAGTGCGACGGAAAGATGGAGCAGAAGCGTAGAATCGTGCGTTTTTACGAGTAAAAACGCGATTTTGTCTACCTTGCATTGTACGTTTAGACCATTGGCTCCTTATACTTTTTCTTTTATATAAAATCAACTTTACTATTCTAATTCTAACTTTACCTACTCTTAACTCTCAGATACCTGATCCTACATGCGGGTTATAAAAAAAATATAATATTATTATATAACTTGATAATAATTTAAAATATAACTCATTTTAAAATAAAAAAAAGTTTATTAAATTATTAATTAATGATCTTTTTTTAATGACTAAAGATCTTTTGCATTAGTAAAAAGTTTTTAGTTTAACATCCACTTAAAATATATTTTTATATAAGGTGCGAGTTGGTCGAATAAGGTTGAGGTTCAACCCGTACCCTATCCTACCCGCTGCAGATAAAGTTGACAACCTTATCCAATCGAATTGGGTCAGATTAAGTACCTACGAATATAGTACATATTGCCACCCCTAACAACAAGTCTCCCTCCATAGCTAAAATTTGCATCCGAATTAAAAAAAAAAGATGGATATTATTTGAAATTAGTGGATGTAGATTAACAGGTAATATATGTATAAAAAAAAGGCTAACTTCCACGAAA
>NC_029775.3:9753780-9755386 GCF_000817695.3 Arachis duranensis
ATATGATTTTTTTAATATGTATTTTTTATTTTATATAAATAGTTAAGTGTTGATGTATAGCCTCCATAAATAGTCCAAGAATGAAATTCAGCAACTGACACCCACAGTTAAGCTACAATAACAATGGTTCTTGAACTTTTTTATGTCATGTTAATACTGTGTTGTATACATAATCTGGCATTTACACAGGACGAAAATAGTCGTATAGCACCATTTGGCTGCAATTCCACATGTGGAAATGTTGAAATCCCTTTCCCATTTGGAATGAACGAACCCAATTATTGCTATGCAGACCACTGGTTCCAAATAGAGTGTAGGCACGATACACCTTACCTGAAATCTATAGGGCTGGAGGTCTCATCAATTGATGTATCATCAGGCACCATTGACATCATGCATCCAATTCACCGTTGGAACTGCAAACCCCAACACAACGCTACGAATACTGAGCAAGAAGTGGTTGACCTGAGAGGAAGCCCCTTCGTGTATTCGCAGGCGCACAACATGTTTGTGTCAGTTGGCTGCAATGAAATCTCTTTCTTGGTGTCCAACGGCACGCAAGTTAGCGGCTGCGTGTCAATCTGCGACGACAAGAAGGACGTTGAGGAGAACATTGAAATTCAAAATTGCAACGGCAAATACTGCTGTGCGACCTCCTTGCCTTTGTATCTCTCGGAATTTAACGTCACAACGGAGAGTTTCGGGAGTAACAACAACAATCGTGCTAGTGATGATGATGAGTGCAGTAGCTATGCGTTGATTGTGCAATACTTTCGCGTTCCTGACTACATGCGCTATGATAGCAGCTATGCCTATTACCGTTGGAATTCGATGACAGATCTTCGGAGTTTGAAGAAAGTTGGGGTGGTGCTTGAATGGGAGATTCATAACTCATCCATAAGACTCCCTCGCTCAGGTCACTGCGTCAACACTAACATTACATCTGCAAAGAACAATCACTCAGGTCGGAGATGTTACTGCCTCGAAGACTCTTACGGCAATCCCTACATTGAAGGAGGCTGCAGCTACGCCAACGGTATTCTTTCTTTAATTTCTCACGCACTCACGTCTTCAAAGACGATAACGATTCTCGATTATTATTTTCTTCAAGATATTTTCAAGTGATATTTTACTAGTGATTAGAATTAGCAAGAGGAAATCATCAAAATTGTAAAAGATTTGGATCAGAAGAAAAAAAATCATTGTTTTCTGTGATTCTCCTTTATCAAGCATCCATAAGTCTAATTTTCGCTTAGTAAATAAACTTAACATCATAATTTACGTTTCAGATTATGGTGACAACGGCGAAGGAAACAAAAACCGGTCAAAATGGGCTATAATAGGTACGCATTGAAGATATGCATATAATATTTTTTTGATAACTAGATATGCATATAATATGGTGAGGACCTACCTCCGTTCTTTTTATATGAAGTTGATACTTAAAAAAATTGTTAGATAATAATTTATTTAAATTTATTAAATTATTTAACGGTCTTAAATATCAACTTTATAATTATATGTGAGTTTTTATTATTTTTAATGGTATGAGATTTCATTTAATAATATGAAATTATTCATTTTTATTTTATTTATTTTTAATATA
>NC_029775.3:9755427-9827614 GCF_000817695.3 Arachis duranensis
AATCTAATTGAAAATTCAGTAAATTTATAAAAAGCGACGGAATAATTAAACCAAAAATTTATCACTAAATTTATCTTTATAAATTTATATTTATTTAATTTATTTTTAATATATATTTTATATAAATAATTAATTAATAACTAATTTTTAATATGTCCATAAAATAATTGTACTACATCATATATATTAAAAGGGTCAAAATTGGCTGCATTATATTAATATAAAAAGGGTCAAAAGTGGCTGCATCAATAACTAAAAGTAGCCACTAGTAGCATAATATTTAATATAGCCATTAGTGGTCATTGTCCTTTGTAACCAAACATATAGTTAACTCAAGAAGGAAACAAAAAAAAAGAATTCAACTAATTAAATATGCATGCTTTTACCTCTTTTTTGTGATGGAGGAAAAATCAAAAGAGATTATTGATTATATATTGATTGTATTCTAGGTTTTTTTTAAAAGAATATATTATATCTTTGGCTCTAAATAAATAACAATTTTTTTTAGTTGAAGAAGCGAGGATAAAAAAAAAAGAGTATGTTTGTACAAAAAATAATTTTAAAATGTTTCCAAACTAACATTTTGTCAGTGTATGTATAACTAAAATCAGAAATTTTATGTTGTGATAAAAGATAGTCAAATTGTTACCATTAATATAAGATTTAACCATTTAAATATAGAATAATACAACATATTAAATTTTTTTGTTAAATAAATTCAATTAAATTGGTTTAATATCAATAAAAATCAGTTATATATAGCATTACTCCAAATTTTATTATTTAACTTGGTTGAACTTATTCATAAAAAGATTTTGATGTGTAACTTTACTGTTAAATATATTCTTTTCATTTTGTTAACTGCTTCTATGCTCTCACTTAACTTGACCTGTTCTTTTTATTCACCCGGAACTTGCACTTATACATGTGTATATAGTAGTAACCAAGGAATCCACAGGTTGTATCCATGTATATGTTGACAAAATAATGATATTGGTGCATGTAAGACAAAGTAACATCTCATAGAATAATGTGCCAAATTTGATAGGTGTTTTCTCGAGTGTTGGATCTATCATTTTTCTCCTTGGCTCATGGCGGGTTTATAAAGCTGTAAGGAGAAGAATAGTACAGAACCGCATAGAAAAAAACTTCAAAAAGAATGGAGGTTTGCTTCTAGAAAAAAGGATGTCTTCTGGCGAAGTTAATGTTGACAAAGTTAAACACTTTACCTTAAAGGAGTTAGAGAAGGCCACTGATAACTTCAACATGAACAGAGTTCTCGGTAAGGGAGGGCAAGGCACCGTCTACAAAGGAATGCTCGTAGATGGAAAAATTGTTGCCGTCAAAAAGTTCAGGGTCCAAGGGAATGTGGAGGAATTTATCAATGAATTTGTGATCCTTTCACAAATTAACCATAGAAATGTGGTTAAGTTGTTAGGATGTTGTTTAGAGAAAGAAATTCCTTTGCTTGTTTATGAGTTCATTCCTAATGGCAATCTTTATGAATATTTGCATGGCCAAAATGAGGACTTGCCAATGACTTGGGATATGCGTTTGAGAATTGCATCTGAGATTGCAGGAGCACTTTTTTACTTACACGCTGCTGCTTCTCAACCAATTTATCACAGAGATGTGAAGTCAACAAATATTTTGTTGGATGGAAAGTACAGAGCAAAAGTAGCTGACTTTGGAGCTTCTAGAATGATCTCTATCGAAGATACTCACCTAACCACTGTAGTTCAAGGGACTTTTGGATATCTGGATCCTGAATACTTTCATACTAGTCAATTGACAGAAAAGAGTGATGTTTACAGTTTTGGAGTAGTTCTTCTTGAACTTTTGACAGGACAAAAGCCACTATCCTCCTTAAGACCCAAGGAAGCGAAAAGTTTGGCTTCATATTTCGTTCTTTCTGTTGAGGAAGATCGCTTGTTTGACATTATTGATGATAGGGTGACAAAAGAAGGAGACAAAGAACACATAATTGCTGTTGCCAATCTTGCATATAGATGCTTAGAGCTCAATGGGAAAAGAAGGCCAACTATGAAAGAAGTCACAAGAGAATTGGATGAGATCTGGAAATTGGAGAGGAAGTTTAATAATGCACAGCAACATCGTCATGAAGAAATTGAGCATCCTGCAATTGAATATCACCATCCTTGGGTTGCAAATTCTGCTCCTGATACAAGTCCAAGCGACGTATCACTCACCTCAGAGTCAGAAGCTATGCATATTCTTACCGAATAATTTGTAAGTTTTAATTTCTTATGATTTTAGGTCATATATATGTAACATAAGGATTGGAGATATGAACTCCAAAAGACTAATTGTATTTTTGTGTAATTTTGGTAATTGCCCATGATAGGTTTATATGTACCGTCAATCTTAGTCTCAGTCTTTTAATCTTCTTACTTTGGAATATGGAACCTTTGCTTTAGATGAAAAAATTTAGTCATATCTGATTCAAGTAAAATAAATTTCCTCTTAATACTTGTTGGCTGAATGAATCTGAAATTGAGTTGTTAACACGTATACACCTTCCGGTGGCAGCATAGTCACAAAGGTGTGTGTATAAGCCTTTCACTGATTTTACTCTTGTCTCTACTTTTTCTTTTAAAAAAGAAATAATAAAAAATAAGTTTAATTAGTAAATTATTGTTTTCAGCCAATATATATTAACCATTTTTTTAAAAATAATATTAAAAAATATATTATAAAAATATAAAAAAATATTATCTTAACTTTAACGATACTTCATAATCATTATAGCCACGATAATCGCATGCATGTTAAAATTCATAGTCCAAAACTAATGAAACTCAACATACGAACCTTTAAGCCACAACAATGGATCTTCAATTCGCGTTTGATCATGATGTCATTGTCATGTTAATAACATGCACTATTCTACATACACTGGCATTTGCACAATACGAAATTGCTCCTATAGCACAAGCTGGTTGCAATTCCACATGTGGACTTGTTGATATCCCTTTTCCATTTGGAATGTAGGAAACCAAATGCTATGCAGACAAGTGGTTCCAAATAGAATGCAGGCAAATCTATAGAGATGGAGGTCTCATCAATTGATGTATCACAAGGCACCATTCAAATCATGCATCCAATTCACCGTTGGAACTGCAAACTCCAACACCACAACAACGCTACTCAGTAGCAAGTGGTTGTCCTGAGTTAATATAATTATGTTAAAATTATTATAAACGCAAGTCAGCGGCTGCGTTTCGATTTGCAACGGCGACAAGAACATTGAAATCAGCACTTGCAACGGCAAATACTGCTGCGTGACCTCCTTGCCTTTGTATCTCTCGGAATTCAACGTCACAACGGAGAGTTTCGGGATCAACAACAATAACCATCATGCGAGTGCGAGTGGTGATGATAAGTGCAGCTATGCGGTGATTATGAGTATAGTGAGTTGGGTTACAGTTGGGCTCAAGATCTGATACGGTTGAAGAACGTTACGGCGGTGTTTGAGTGGGAGATTGTAAACTCGTCCGTAAGGCTTCCTAGCAACTGCAAGGGGCAGCAATGTTACATCATCTTCCAAGAACTCATCCGGTCGGAGATGTTACTGCCACGACTACTCCTCTGGCAATCCCTACATTCCACAAGGCTGCAGGCTCAATGACGGTATGATAGTTCCTTTCTCAGCTAAGACTAAGAGCAAATTATTGTATTTTACATTAACTGTTGACTATTGGATTTATTTTAAAATCATTTTACCAAATGAAGAATTATAAAAGCCATCATAATTTATTGGTTTTGGCCATCAATTAATCATTAATATTTAAAAATATAAGATAAAATACATTACATTACTAGATTAAAAAAATTAAACTATAAAAATTGAATTAATAATTAAAAATCTGTTAGGTGTTTTCTCGAGTGTTGGATCAATAATTTTACTTCTCGGTTCATGGCGGGTATATAAAGTTGTAAAGAGAAGAATAGTAAAGAACCGCAAAGAAAAAAACTTCAAAAGGAATGGAGGTTTGTTGTTAGAACAAAGGGTATCTTCTGGCGAAGTTAATGTTGACAAAGTTAAACACTTTACCTTGAAGGAGTTAGAGAAGGCCACTGATAATTTCAGCATGAACAGAGTACTTGGAAAGGGAGGACAAGGTACAGTCTATAAGGGTATGCTAGTAGATGGAAAAAGTTGTTGCAGTCAAAAAGTTTAGGGTCCAAGGAAAGGTTGAAGAATTCATAAACGAATTTGTCATTCTTTCACAAATTTAACCATAGAAACGTAGTCGAGTTGTTAGGATGTTGTTTGGAGAAAGAAATTCCTTTGCTTGTTTATGAGTTCATTCCCAATGGAAATCTTTATGAATATTTGCATGGCCAAAATGAGGACATGCCAATGACATGGGATATGCGTTTGAGAATTGCAAATGAGATTGCAGGAGCTTTGTTTTACTTACATTCAGCTGCTTCTCAACCAATTTATCACAAAGATGTAAAGTCAACAAATATTTTGTTGGATGAGAAGTATAGAGCAAGAGTAGCAGATTTTGGAGCTTCTAGAATGATCTCTATCGAAGATACTCATCTCACCACTGTAGTTCAGGGAACTTTTGGATATTTAGATCCTGAATATTTCCATACTAGCCAATTGACAGAAAAGAGTGATGTTACAGTTTTGGAGTCGTTCTTCTTGAACTTTTGACAGGACGAAAGCCGTTATCCTCCTCAAGATCTGATGAAGAGAAAAGTCTGGCTTCATATTTTGTTCTTTCCATGGAAGAAGATCGCTTGTTTGAAATCATCGATGATAGGGTGACAAAAGAAGCAGAGAAAGAACATATCATTGCAGTTGCGAATCTTGCATACAGATGCCTTGAGATCAATGGAAAAAGAAGGCCAACTATGAAAGAAGTCGCAAGAGAATTGGATGAGAACTGGAAATTGGAGAGGAAGTCTAATAATGCACAACAAAATGATCAAGAAGAAATTGAGCATCCTGCAATTGAATATCACCATCTTTGGGTTGCAGATTCTGCTTCTGATATATGTCCAAGCAACCTAACACTCACATCAGAGTCAGAGGTTATGAATATTCTTACCAAATAATTGGTATGTTTTCTTAATATTTTCGGTCATATATATGTAAAATAAGTCATAATGGTATCTTTATGTAACTTTCTGTCCGTCATAGGCTCAGTCTTTTAATCTTTCTTTGGAATATAGAACCTTTGTATTAGATGAAAAAAAAATTACAATTGTATCTGATTCAAGTAAAAAAATTTTTCGCGTAATGCTTTTTGGCTGAATCAACCTGAAATTGAGTTGTTAACATATATATACACCTCCCGTCAGCAGCAAAGTCACAACGATATGTATATATTAAATAATTAAACATAGTGACAAATTAATTGTCTTCTTGTTAGATCAGATAAAATTGAATTCTACCTATACTAGAGTCTAGAGGTACTTGCATAGGTGATTACGACATTTTTATTGATCAATCTTAACTTCTTTGGGGTTTTCTTCTTGTCCCTAGTTAGTGCTTAATGCAAGCTGTTGGTTAATATAAATTGTAATATGTGCTTCTTCTCAAAGACATAATCACTTCTTTACCTTCCTCATCAAGGATCAAATTAAACCATTAATGAATACAATGGTTATGCTGCGATTCGTATTTCGTATTATCATTTTGATAACATGGATCATCATCATGCATCCACTATTGGCATGTGGAAAATTGGATTTGTAAGTTTTGCACAACCCAATCATGGCACAACCTGGATGTGATTCAATGTATGGAGATGTTGAGATCCCTTAACCATTTGGAATGAATGATCCAAAATGCTATGCAGATGAATGATTCCAAATAGAATGCAAGAGTGACCATAAACCTTACCTCAAGCTTATAAACCTTGAAGTGAAAGCCATTGATGTTAACATAAGCACAGTTGAGGTTAAGAATCTCCAATTTTCCATAGTAAGTGTCGCCCTTGAGGCAAAGATTCTTCTCATTCTCATCCCGAAGTAACCATCAAGGAGCCTGCAAGTATTTTGCTATGTAAGGAATATAAGAGAATGTGGTTGGTTGACGTGTTAGTTAATCTGTTAAGCACCCATGTGAGAGTTTGTTACCAGGTTAGAAAGTTAGTTATTTGGTTAGCCTAGTCAGCAGCCGATATATAATTTGTGAGGAAGCAAATTATCAATTCACTCTTTTCCCTCAAACATTTTCTTCCTCTTCTTTTTCTTCTTCTCATGTTGAAGCAATCTTAAATGGCTTACCTAAGGAATACACTTAGTTTATTAAATCATTGAGTAAATGCCTAAAATGGTCCATGAATTTCAAATCGCTATTCAATTTAGTTCTCGACTTTTTAAAATGACCAATTAAATCCCTGAAATTAGAAAAAATGCATCTCCGTTAGTCCCTTGCAGAAGTGCCGTCTAAACGTTGATAATGTGACATTTCAGTTGTATGCTGATGTGTACTAAACTTGACTTTGATTCAAATTGGTACCTGAAATTGCTTAATAATATCCAAATTAATCCATTTTCAATTATAAAACTCTAATCCCAAATTATTGTCTTCTCTTCTTCGATGCTGTCTTCTTCTCTTTTTCGTCCTCTCCGCTATCTTCCAGTTCATATTCATTCTGAATTACAACATCAGTTCACTTACCTAAAACTATTTTAATTACAAGTTAATGTGGTTGGATTAATTTTAAGTTCAACACAAATTTAAATTATATGTATCCTTGCAGGTTCGTGCATTAAACTAAAATATATTTTTCACTTTTAAGAAGGTAATCATTGTCATCATCTTCAAAGTCTTAACATCACTTTCTAAGTTTGTCATTTTTCAATTGAACTCATGCAAAATTTTTTGTGAAATGGGTGTTGCACAAACTAGTTCTTCACCTCCATCAATCCAACAGAAAAAAATTACAACGGATTTCATATTGCAAAGTAAAATTTCGCAGGTGAATCCAAACTTAAAGTGAAACTATCTTTTCATTTTCTTTAAAGCCATAACCTTACCTCATAGTTTGGACAACCATAAAATAGTCTATTAGGATTCTCTTTCGTCGTTGAGTACTTCATCACCATCCGAAGTCTGCAATTACAAGAACGGCATTCTTACCTCCCCTGTTGGACATTCTTTTGTTGCCATAAGGTCTCTCTATAGAGTTAATTGTTCCTACTTGAGCTACTTTGACTTCTCTCTCCACCACCCATCATCACTCATGTAGACGAGAAAACAAGATGAAGTGGAAGATAGTGGAGAGGTCGAGAAAGATAAGAAGATAGCGCCATAGCGGAGAGGTCGAAGAAGAGAAGAAGACAACAGAGAGATCGAAGAAGAGAAGACAATAATTTGGGGATTAAGATTTTATAATTGAAAATGGACTAACTTGGATATTATTAAGCAATTTCAGGTACCAATTTGAATCAAATTCAAGTTTAATACACATCAGCATACAGTTGGAATGCCACATCATCAACATTTAGACGGCACTTCTGCAAGGGACTAACGGAGATGCATTTTTTCGAATTTCAGGGATTAATTGGTCATTTTAAAAAGTCAACGACGAAATTGAATAGCAATTTGAAATTCAGGGACCATTTTGAGCATTTACTCTTAAATCATTACTCTAAACTTGTATCTATTGGAGAACTTGAAGCCTTACTCATGGCACATGAAGAACTACTCAAAAAGTGCAAGGAACATGATAATTTTATTCAAGCTCGTGTATCAAACATCTCATTAGTCATTACCACATTCATGGTGGTATCCGTGGTGGAAGACGCTTTTATTGTGGCAGAGGAGGAGCCAGATTTGCTCAAGGAGGTAGAATGGTGCATCCTCAGATTCGCTCGTGTTGGTATGACTCTGGTTATGAAGCACACACTCTAAAACAACCTCAGTTTCTCACAACCTTAGGGATAATCTCTCGTATTCCAATGCCTTGACGTAGAATGAAGCTGATTTTTGCCATGCCTTCAATGCTTAGAGATCGGAATTGGTATCCAAATTCAGGAGCTACTCACCATATGTTTTCTGATGCGTTGAACTTTATAGACAAATCAAATAGGCGTTGAGCTTTCGGATGCCTATACTTTCCTTATATTAGGCCTCACAATGCTCATAAAATTGATGATAGGTCTGAATTGTGTGCTTTTCTTGGATATGGAATTCGGTACAAAAGGTGATAGATGTCTAACTGCAGCTTGGAAAACAATCATTAGCATTTAGCAGACATGTGTTCTTCGACGAGACCAAGTGTCTACTCAAAACTAGCTTCCCTTCCTCACAAAAAATGTCTCAATCATGAATGAGCTGCCTCAGATTCCTATCTTTCAAGTTGTTGTTCAAACTGTGATGCTTCAACGATGGGTGAGTCTGAGCAGCAATATGCTATCATGCATCTCTGTCAACCCTACTCACCCAATGATAACGTGATCAAATAATGAAATTTTAAAACCAAAACTGTTTCAAGCTCAGCTAACAACTAGTCTTGAACCAAAGAGTTATAAAGAAGCACTTACAATACCTCACTGGAAACAAGCTAAGAAATTGAGCATCCTACAATTTAATATCACCATCCTTAGGTTGCAGATTCTATTTCTGATATATGTCAAAGCAACATAACACACACCTTGGAGTCAGAGGTTATGCATATTCTTATCCAATAATTGGCAAGTTTTCTTAGGTTTTTGGGTCATATATATGTAATTTTGGTCACTTCCCATTATATGGTTGGAGTTATGAACTCCAAAAGACAAATTTTATATTTTATGTAATTTTGGTCACACTGCTCATTATAGGTTTGTATGTACTGTCAATCATAGGCAGAGTCCTTTAATCTTCTTACTTTGGAATATGGAACCTTTGCTTTAGATGAATGAAAATTTACAGCTGAATCTGATCCAAGTAAAATAAATTTCCGCATAATGTTTTTTGGCTGAATCAACCTGGAATTGAGTTAACATATATATACACCTTCAGGCGGCAGCATAGTCACAACGGTATCTATATATTAAATAATTAAACATAGTGACAAGTTAATTGTCTTCATGTTAGATCAGATAAAATTGAATTCTACCTATACTTGAGGTACTTGCATAGATGATTACGACATTTCTTTATTAATCACTCTTAACTTCTTTGGGGTTTTCTTCTCGTCCCTAGTTACTGCTATGGAATAAAAGACGCCGCCTCAGTAAACGAGTGATTAATGCAAGCTGTATTAGGCTTATATAAATTATAATATGTGCTTCTTCTCAAAGATACAATCACTCCTCTACCTTCCTCAACAAGGATCAAATTAAACCATTAATGACTACAATGGTTATGCTTCGATTTGTATTTCATATAATCATCATCATGCATCCATTATTGGCAAGTGGAAAATTGGATTTGCAATTTTTGCACGATCCAATCATGGCACAACCTGGGTGTGATTTAATGTGTGGAGATGTTGAGATCCCTTACCCATTTGGAATGAAGGATCCAAAATGCTATGCAGAGGAGTGGTTCCAAGTAGAATGCAAGAGTAACCACACACCATATCTGAAGCTTATAAACCTTGAAGTGACAGCCATTGACGTTAACATTAGCACCGTTGAAGTCAAGAATCCAGTTTTCCACAGGAAGTGTCACGATGGAGGCAAAGATTCTTCTCTCTCTCGTCCCAAACCAACCATAGAAGATCCTGCAGGTATTTCTTTGAGAGGTAGCCCCTTTGTGTATTCCAACAAGCGCAACACATTCGTAGCTTTCGGTTGCAACATTCTTGGATTCTTGCACTCTAACCGTTCAGTAGTCGCTGGGTGCGTGTCAGTTTGCGGTCCAAAAGAGTTCACAAGACTCAAGAAATCGGTTGCCAGTGGAAAAAAGGTTAATCTTGGTTGCCATGGAAAGTTCTGTTGTGTTGCTTCAATACCAAGTTATCTATCAGAGTATGAGGTGACAATGGAAGATATAAGAAATGGAAGCATTGCTCCTGGGTGCGACGACTATGCGCTGATAGCAAAAAAATGGAGAAAGGAATTAACATGGATGGTGAATCAGAAAGAGAGTGAACTCAAGAAGAATGTGAGTCACTATGCACATGCTGTGCTGGAGTTTGAGATTCTGAATTGGTTCAACATTGAAGCAACTAATGCAGAATGTCTTAAGACTAATGTAACGTCCTCAAAAATGGAGAATTCAGGTTGGAGATGCAAATGCAGAGTAGGATTCCATGGGAACCCATACATTGCTGGTGGCTGTGTAGGTCAGTAACTTTTTTCTGCAGACATCTAATTTTATCATATATAGTTTGAATTATATGTATTAACTATTCTGATTCGAATTAGATCATAGTATGTAGCTAGAAATGTTTTACAGAAGTATATTTACACTGAGAATGTCATAATTCATAGCAACGAAGTTTGAGCACCTCATAAAAGTAATCCAAATTGTTTACCATTGAACCAATCCTAATTATGACTTTGATAGTTTGATATTATCCATTTAACCATCTAGTGAATTTGAAGCAATTTAACCTTATATTAATTTCTTCTTTTATCACATCTATCTATTATTTATCAGAGAAAAGTATAACTAAATTTTTGATAAAAATTTTTAGTCCTCGACACTTTTCAATAGACAACAACTTATTTGTAATTAAATTGTGTGAGACTTAATTATCGTTACGATAAAAAAAAAAATTAGGACCCAATGTATTTTTTTCTCTCTTATTTTCTCTTTATTACTTGAAATGAATGAATGAGATCTTTTAATAGAATATAAAAACATTTACCCATATGCATAAATTTCTGAATATTTTCATTCAATTTTTATGTGAAACAAAACATATCTATATTAGTCATACTAAGTGTATAAAAAAACAGTCACTAAATTAATTATCCATATATAATATATATTAAAATATAAAATACACAATAAAAATGAGTTAAAGAAGATATGAATTGATACATAAATACATAATGACTGATTTTTTATGTGCACATCACATTTTTTACCTATATTGAAGAAATTTCTAGTGAGTAAGTCTAATAACTCAAATAAACACGCTTACCAAATGTGAATCCTATCTTACATATAAAATAGTAGATCAACTTTTAATATAGGTATGTATGTCTAGGCTTATATGGTTAAGACTTGTTCGAAGGAGAATTTATCTTGAACTGAAAATCCTTTTCATTGTGTACTATCTTTTGAGTTTACTGTAATGTTATGTATTGAAAATACAAAAGGCTTTAATACCATCATTCAATGAGATGTTAGTGTATATTTAACTTGGAGTAAAGATAGTTGAACCAAACACTTTTGTTGATATAACAATATACGAGATTAGATATATACAAAAACTTTATATTAATATAGTGCATACAAACTAAATATTATTTACTTATTTATTACTATTTTAATTTCAATCTTTTTCCCATTTTCACGTTTCAGTTATTCGAGACCGTTGGTACCATTCCGAAGGAACTCCCACAAAAGAGCTTATGGTTGGTAAGTATGCATAAGCTATCACTTGTAGTAAAAACTCACATGGAGTTGTTTTCTTGTAAAGTTAATATTTAAAAGACGTTAGATAATTTAACAAGTTTGACTAAATTATTATCTAATAATTCTTAATTATCAATTTCACCAGAAAACAACTGCATGTGAGTCTTCACCCTCTCTTGTTTATTTTCAACTCACATGAAATCACATGTTTTGATTTATAGCTTGCCTAAATCACATTGTTCATCTAGTAAGTTAAAAGAAACATGGGTATTTGTTTTCAACTCTCACTTGTTTTGATTTATAGCTTGCCTAAAATTAAAAAAACTAAATAACTCCATGCAGGGTGGGTGCATGATTACATTATTTTGAATTGGAAAAAGTAATCTCTTATTTATTTATTTATTGTTGTGTGACAAATGTATAGGACTTTTGTCAAGCCTCGGATCCATTATTTTATTGCTGGGTCTAAGGTGGCTCTATGAAGTTGAAAGGAAAAGAATAGCGAAAAAAAGCAGAGAAAGTTTCTTCAAAAAGAATGGTGGTGTGTTGTTAGAAAAGGTATTGTCTTCTAGTGAAGGTAGTTTTGATAAATTTAAACTCTTCAGCTTAAAGGAATTAGAGAAGGCCACAAACCACTTTAATGTGAACCGGATACTTGGAAATGGAGGTGAAGGTACTGTTTACAAGGGCATGCTACTAGATGGTAAAATTGTGGCTGTCAAGAAGTTTAAGGTCCAAGGAAAGATAGAACAATTCATCAATGAATTTGTTATTCTTTCGCAAATTGACCACAGAAATGTGGTTAAACTGTTGGGGTGTTGTTTGGAAACAGAGATTCCTCTGCTTGTTTATGAATTCATTCCCAATGGGACCCTTTTCCAATATTTGCATGACCAAGATGCATATCTACCAATGACATGGGAAATGCGTTTAAAGATTGCCATTGAAGTTGCAGGAGCTCTATTCTATTTACATTCAGCAGCTTCTAAGCCCATTTATCATAGAGATATCAAATCGACCAATATACTATTGGATGAAAAGTACAATGCAAAGGTGGCTGATTTTGGAACATCCAAAATGATTGCTATTGAAGACACTCACCTCACCACAATAGTTAAAGGAACTTTCGGATACTTGGATCCTGAATATTTTCACACTAGTCAATTTACAGACAAGAGTGATGTTTATAGTTTCGGAGTAGTTCTTGTTGAACTTTTAACAGGGCAAAAGCCGGTTTCCTTTGTTGCCCCGGATGAGGCGCAAAATTTAGCATCATACTTTATTTTGTGCATGGAGGAAAAACGTGTGTTTGACATCATTGACAAAAGAATCATGTGGGAAGGACGGAGAAAGCATATCAATGCAGTTGCCAAGCTTGCCAAAAGATGTTTAGACCTGAAAGGTATTAAGCGGCCTAGTATGAAGGAAGTCTCAATGCAATTATATGGTATCTGGGAGTTGCAAAGGAATTCTAGAGCATAAAAGCCCATGAAGAGACTTAGCTCACTGATGGTGATTACTGACCAATCCTACATATAGGTTAAATTCTTGACCAATTCTTGCTAAGGAATTCTGGGAGTTGAATGTCATATAAAATGATTGGCACATTTTTGCAATTTTGTTTTATCACAAGAACAGGAGGTGGAATGTATATACAAGGATGGCAATAACAAACTAAAACTGTTAGTTAATACCCTCCATCAGTTCAAAATAACTCTTCCTATCAAACTTCTTAGATCAATGTACACAAGATGCAATTGTATCAAAATATATTAGTTCAACTATGTAGATATTGTTAGTCAGATATAATGATTTCCTAATGCCCTTCTCCCTCTCATGATGGGAGGGACATGTTTTTTTACACCGCATCTTAGACAGCAAAAACACTGAAATTGAGCAAAGAAGAAAACTTCAGGCTTAATATATTTCAATAACTTGGCAGCAAAATTGAGAAAATGAAGGTTGGAGATGATACGTGGAGATAAAAATGTTCTTCCTTATAAACTAATCTCTTGCTAATCGCAGTGTACAATAATAGGTATAAACCATAAGAAATACATCCCCACTCTGCAAACACGGGTTTAAATCGATCATCACAAATGGTGATGTTCTTCTCCTACAGGATGTTATATCTTGTTGAATCATATTATTTTCTGGGGCTTTAGTATTGAACCCATGAGACAGTACATAACCATGTTTATGTTGAAAATTTTAATTTGACCAAAAAGAATAATTTAATTTATAAATGATTACGTCCAGGGTACTTACATAAATATTAGCTCATGAAATGCCTTGACCCGTCTACGTGAGTGCAAGTACTTGTATTGAGAATCTACTTGATATTGTGTGTAGGAACACTCAGATAAAATTTGGTATTCTTGAAGTCATCCAAAAGTGGGTTGTATCCATCTTTGGTTCTCGTTTTTGTCGGCAAACCGAACTCTTCCATAAAAGCTGATGTATCCAGCTGCATCAGACAAAACTATTGCATAAACTTGCAAGTTCATTGAAATGAAGCATATCAGGTATAGTCTTATAAGATAAATAGAAGCGAAATATACCAAAAGAAATTCCAATATAATAATTGAAAAGGATTTTCAGATTTGAGATTAAACAACAGTTTAATTTTAATACATTGTTAGTATAAAATGGTTCTATATTAGTAACCAATCAAGTACTATCGATTGCAAGATTTCTAAAATAGAAGGTAGTTGAGTAAAACACTTTTACTAACTTGACAATATTATTGGATATCTATGTAAAACTTTTTTTTTTCTTTTCGATAGTGCATTTAACTTTACACTATGCAAAGATGCCTCATTTAGAACTTCTACATTGAACAGGCCATCCAATTTAACTAGTAAGTTATATCAGTAAGCATGCCAAGCAAAGAAAAATAATTATATAAAGAAATATTACCTATCTATACATGTATATGTAATTACTGGTACATGGGAAACAATTTTTAGATATGATAATTTTTGAGATTATTGGTATATTTAAACTATATAACCAACACCACCTAAGGAGACAAGGTATTGCAGTAATAATGTTAACAGAACTAACCGTCTGCAATAAAAGAAAAACACAAGGAAATGCTGACTTTGAATATAAAACTGCAGAGTTCGGAAAAAAAAATCATGACAGGTTCATGAGTCATATTAACATACACATATTAACATTGACAAATAGTTTACTCTTTCTATTTAGGAACTACAAACAATGCTCAAGTTCATAGTTTTCAATAAAGGAAACAAAATGACCAGGAAATAGTACCAAGTAACGAACAACAATTCAAATAATGCCAATTACTTCAATCAGGAGGATAGTATTGAAATATCAGGCACCATGCAAGATATAAAATAGAAGTTAAAATAAGACAAGAAGAGCCAAGACTCTCAAGAAACTTAATGTAGGAAGTTGATTTTACTACTACGCAGCTATTTATGCTCCCAATACAACAGGTTCTTTGCAATGTTATACTTCTTCCTCTAAACCACTGAATATCGAGGGACAGCTTATTTAATTTAATCATATGAGTTAGTGACTTAGATGATTGCTAATCACTTGTAACTTCATTTTCAGGATGTGCTTGAAAATGAAGAAACTAGATTGAAAGATGAGGCTGATGGGAAACCAAACCTTTGCGTCCATATAGTTCTCATAATCTGAGCTGCTTCCATCTTTCTGCAATTCAATAAAAAAGTAAGTGCGTTAGAGTGTTAACACACATTGGATTCAGGACACATAGGGTTAGTCTGTAAGTTGGGATTCTGGAGGAAAAGTGAGGGGAAGGGAAGGGGTGTAGCGTCAAATTTTGGATCTTTTTAATACAACCTTTCCTTCCCCTTTGAAATCCCAAACCCCTAGAGAGAGGATGAGAAAGTATTTTATAACTTCAAAATTCAAATCATCATTCCTTACAAATTCTCAAAAAAAAAAAAAAATAATAAGAGTTCATAATACACATCACTTAAAACCAATGTGTTTGCAAATTAATCCATTTTTATTTTTATTTAGATGTCAAGCACTAAAGTTGAAAGGAGATGGATAATGACTACATTTTAAGTACAACTTCATGAAAACTTCACTTAAAGTTTGAGACAAAAAAGCAGGTAGCTGTTTTATTGTTCAGTAAAGATAACAGAAATATACTTTAGTTGAAACCAAAGGAGCTCTTTCGCCGGGAACTTTCACATCTGGGAGATAGCTGAAATCAGAAGCAATCAAGGACATCTTTGGTAGCACCTCATGCAGAACCTCAAGTAATTTCTGCCAAGAAAAACATGTAAATGCAAAAAATTTATTTGTACATAAAACTTGAGGAAGATTAAGAGACTCTCTTACCAAACATCCAGTTGGCAGCCAACATCTACGAGGTTTCGGGTAAACTTTAGACCAAATACCTTTCAGTGTAGGTACTGCAATGCTCCGAGTTGTTTTAGGCTCATCCATGTCCATGATCTCAACACAGCGTGTGATAAGTGGATCTTGCAAAGGCTTGTATAACTCACCAAGTGTTTCTCTATTGAAAAAAGAAAGGTGACTGGTGATGTGAAATCCTTACATAGGTTTGTTAAGGTGCATCTTTCACAATTGAAATTTAACATTTCTTGAATTAAAGCATCTATCTGGTTTGGTAGTTACAAGTTAATGAAGAATTAGAATACGTGATATGATGCATAAAGCAACAGCACGATCAAGATCAACATGCACCCTTACCGACCATGTTGCCTCTCAACCCAGACTTCCATCCATGGGGAAACTTGATTCTCTGAATAGACAAGATCGTGTGGAAGATTATCAAGTACCTACAAAGTAAGTTGATAAAGTGATTTGCTGGTAAAAAAAATAATAATAATTAGAATCATAATACGACATAGTTTTGACTAGAGCAGTTCGTCATCTTCTAGGTGAAGCCAACTGGTAACTGGTGATACATTACACAGGATGGCAGTGGAACAGTTTGAAGGATATTAACACTATTTAACAACAATAAGTCCATTACATGTTAGGTTATTTACTGTAGCCACTTTCTTCACTTGAGTTAACTAGATCCACATCAAAGGGAAGTTTAAATTCTTTTCTACAGCTAGTAAAAATGAGCTGCAGTAATTAAAAGCAACTCAAGTATAGAACACACCTCAAGCATTATAACCCAACACGGTTGTCTCTCCACATCCCCTGTAAAGAAGGAATCATTATAATAGAATTATTGCGTCAATTTATTTCTTAGTCTTTTTTGGGTCATATATTCCATAAATTCTGAAAAAAAAAAAAACATATAGAAGACCCCACAACATCTCAAAAATAGGAGCATTGAAATTCAAAAAATTCAGCTCAATCAAGGGAGAAGTACTATAGCAGCCTACCCCATCCCCTCCGATCAGCAGCATCACGACATTCTACCCTGAACTTTGGAATATGGCTGCGCACTTCACCAACAGTCTCTCTTTGCACTTCAGCAAGTGAAGGACTAATCTCAACTGAGCTGTAGTTAAAAATAATACATCAATTGCAATGTGCATAATGTGGCTCCAAATACAGTAGATAACCGGAATAATTAACAAGATATTCTCACTAGACTAACAGTAGCACAATTTTTAGAAACATAGCATGAGGTGTAGCTAAATCTATAATCATGTACATAACAGATAACACATATTGCAGGAGAAACAGCAAGGCAATATGTACACAGCAAATCATTTGTATCAATCCTGTTATGTACTGGTTCCAATCATATGACAAGACTGCAGAGGAACTTTGGATTTCCATAGGCACTCGTCAAGAAAGAACATGACTAGAAGAGTGGGCCAGAAACTGAGAGAATAAAATACAAGAAAAATAGGGACAGAATACAAGGTCCATACACTCTTGTTGTGAGAACTCACTGAGAATAGACTAGAATCAAATGATACCAAAAGGAAATGTTGCTTGGCGGTTTCTTACTTTCTCTAACATTCATGTCTCAGTGAAAATCAAAGTCCAAAATTAAAGAATTACCCTAATGGAAGTTACTTAGGGAACACTTAAGCAACATAGAGAGATGTATTACTCAGACAATTAGATGTACAGAAAATAGTATAACACAAGCATAGCCCAGTATCTTAAGAAAAGGTAAGAACGGGTTCTAACTTATAATTTGGTTTTAGCATAAAATACATATTAACTGTTCGAGGCACGTACGTGTAAGTCATACTGTTATAAACTTTTGGAGGAGCATTCAACATTATGTAATCCAATATACCCTTGGCACAAGTTCCTGATCCACCACCAATTTCATATATCTGATTGCAAATTAGAGGATAATATTAACTACTAATTGAAGTAATAAAAAGTAGCAAACCATGTGTAAAGGAGATATATTAGCAATGCTTATTAATTTTTTGTCCAAATTAAGTGTGGTTAGTAATGAAAAGAATGAAAAACAAATTTTACCAAGAAACAGGCATGAAGCATAGTTATAGATAACTAAAACATTAGCTAATAACATCATGGTGCAAGGCTCTCACAGCCTAGCTGCTGGAACAATAGAATATGGTGCTTTCATGGGTTCTAAACCGTAGACATGCAACCAAACAAGGAAATTGAGGAAATTTATACAGTATTAGGTATGTTTGTGGTGAGGCACTTAAATGTGGGGACTGAAGTACAACAAGCAGATATCTTTACAAAATCACTCAACAACAACAACAACAACAACAACAACAAAGCCTTGTCCCACTAGGTGGGGTCAGCTTTACAAAATCACTCAACAAGTGTAATTGTTTAAATTCATGGGAACCGAACTTGAATACATGATACGAGAAATAAGGCTGCTCTCTCCTACATTGGGGAAAATGTCTGTGGTTTGCAGGCATAAATCTTGAACGGTGAAATTTCTGCACAAACCTAGAGCCACTCAAAATATTCTTTATCATCTTTTTCTTTTCATTTTCCTTTTTGATCTGATAAATATTTTATTCATGCCAGAAGATAAAAAATAAATAGAAAAAAATAAATTAAAAGAAAAAACAAATAACTCCTATAAAGATACACTTTACAGTAATATCCTAATATTAATATCAGAAAAACATTTTTTTCCAACAAATTCAGATGGCAATGGTCACAAGTAAAATGTGCTTACTTTTAGAGGGACAGAGAAGTTTGCAGTTCGCATGATGGCTTCAGCAATCGCATGGGCATACCAAGGCTACACAAAAGGCGAATTGCATAAATGATTAGAGACACAAAACACTAGTTAAGGTTTCACAGAAGGTCCAAGTGCAGCAAATTTAATTCTAAAATAACTACAAGGACAGCTCTTAGAAGTTGAATAGTATGAAAACTCAAAAAACAAATTTGTGATTCAATAAATGGTTTGGACAAATAAACAACAGTTTCCACCTTATGAAACTGGGAGCTATTAAATTAAAACCATATAAGCATCTGCAACATTTGTTATATATATTGTTGACTGAAAAAATATACAGTCCAGTGTACCTTGAAGATCTCCACAGGCGTAAACCAAGAGATATCGTTCTGCTTGTAAATATTATCCAAGTATCTCATATAAGCTTTTCTGCCTGAAATCCGCTACCATTGTAATGCATTAGTATTTAGCACAAAACTAATTACCAGAAATTATCAAAATTCCAGAAGCTGAATATTCACAATTAATTCAAGATTATGAAGGAACAAGATTAGAACCTTCAAGTTGATTGAACTTGATGCTGCTGTGAAGGACTCCAACGGAGCGGGGCCGTTGGGAGAAGTAACCATGTAAGGGATGGTACAAAGCAGAGTGAACGAAATCCCGAACCTGCAAAAATTGAAGAAAATGAAAAGCATAAGCATAGGGAATAGGGATGATGAAGAGGATGGAAATCGGTTATTGTTACCAGAATTGGTTTGTCGGCGACAATGTGAGTGGAGAAGAGAGCATGGAGTGGCGGAGTCCACACTTGATTCTGGAATCGCCCAACGGAAATGGGAGGAAGCCGAAGCCTGCGAATCACTATAAACATGGTTTTGGGAAACGATGCTACTCACAAAAGCATCTTCTTTTATTCTTAAACCCCCTTCAAGGGTTTATAGCTTTTCATTCTTTTTTTCTTTTCTTTTTTTTTCCCAATTACTATTCTTTTTAAAATTATTTCTCCCTCTGTATAGAAAATGGTTTAATTTATGTACAATGCAGTCATTTATATTATTGCAATTAATTATCTAAAACTATCTTTCTAAAAGAAGAAATAAAAATTCAGTTAAGGGAAAAAAATTACAAGTTGAATGTGTTGTTTGCAACACATATTCAAGAGCTTCTGGATGTGTTTTAATAAACCTTAGATGTAGACAAAATTTAAAGATAATCTATTACAATTCATATTTTATGATGAACGTTGTTACATTAACAATTGAGGAAACACTCGAACTGTTTAAAGCTATACATAAACATAGAATTCACAGGATATAGCTAATTGCTAGTTTGAGGGAATGAAATATAAGTATTCGACTTTAGGAAGATAGTTAATTATTAGGTGATGTGTTGAAAGATACTTTTTAAAAAAAATTTTGGTCTCAAATTAAAATAGATCTATTGTAGAGGATTATGAATTCTGAAATAGATTAGAGTGGATATAAAATTTTTAGTAGAGAAGGAAACTATTTTAATGAGAGTTGAAACTAGTTAACTAATTTTATAAAATTTTATGGTCGGTCAAATTAACGATGGACTTGTTTGAAAATTTGATAAATTAGACATTTATTCTACTAATTCTTTTGTATAGGTTTTATAAGTGGAATCACTCTTAAATGATATTAATAGCCACAATTTTACTAATTCTATTTGAAACAGGTACATTTAGATTCATCTCTACTTATAATATTAATCCTAACTAGCCTTTTTTGGTATTTAGTTTACTTAATAAAGCAAACTATTACATCATCTCCACTCTATGTGGTACTATTTCTCTCCAAATGTTGCCAAAAAAATGTTTTGATTCTGCCATCCCTAGTTTTTCTCTCATGGTGGTACTAATCAGTAATTTCACCGAAAAGCACCCATCCTCAGAAAGAGATTAGATAGTATTATCTTCGGTACCTGCATTAAGGATAATATTATGTAAAATAGTGTGTAATTCTTCACAGTATTTACTCCCACTAAAAAAAAACGCCTTCTCCATAAAAGGTTCCAGTTCGAACAGAAACTATCCCAAAAACCACAATTTGAGATCAGTTCGGATTTTTGCAAAGAAATAGAATACAACCTTAAAAACTTATTTTTCAAACACCATTCGTCCAACCAGACATCTTCCCAAAATTTTGTCTTGCCTCCATTTTTCACAAACATTCTAAAATCTTTCATTGCTATTTCTTTAAAAAAAACTATCTTCATTTATCACTTGTACAATATCTCTTCATGGTCCATTCGATTTTGATAAATCACTTTCTAACACATAATTATTCAGATGTCTCTTATTACAAGAGATAACAATCTTTTTTTTACAGTGATTTATCTTTTTTGCAAACCTCCACCACTATTTGAATAATAATATCGCATCCTTACCGGGTGTTATTGTAATTTTATTTCTTATTTTCCTTCAATTCCTATGAGAAAAATTAGTGCTCTAACTATGAAAAAGAGAGAGATTGTTCATCATTGCTTCTCCTTCCTTCTATGGTGTTGCTGACTTTTCATCTTGAAATGGAAGAGAAAGAAAAGCAGAAGAAATTTCCTGTTTTTGTTAGTAACTTTTTCAAATGAAAAGATTTAGACTATGGATGGTTGTAATTTTAGTTTTGTTCAGAAATCTCATTTTATTATTACTGTAGGCTCAATTGATTTACTTATAATCTTTTTCATATCAATGAATACTTGTTTTTTGAAAAAAAGACTGACTTCTTTTTACACTTTACAAGACATCGTGTCTTGAATAAGCATAAGCATAAGAGAAAATATACAAAAGGAAATGGATTATTGTATGCAAAGAACATAAAGTATGACTTTTCTTATTTCAAAAATAGAAAAATTAAAATAGAAATATAACACACTATATCTATCTTTCTATCATGTCTACTTTTATTTGGGTTTACACATAGCTGACTCTTACATAAGAGAAACACAATAACTTCAAATACAAACACAAAAATAGAAATAATCTAAGATTACACACATGAAAAGATCAACATATAGACTTTTGACTTAAAAGATCTTTTTCAGCAACCTATAAACATCTACCGCAAAAGCATTTCCCAGTGCTAACCCAGCAACAAGGCCACCCCCATATCCAATTATAATTACCATCCAATACAATTCAAAGAAAGATCCCGACTCAGAATCTTGATCGCCATCAGGTTTTTGCAATGGAAGCTTAGGATGATCTTCACATTTCTTCAACAACCGAATCCCGCACAAATATTTGTTTCCCTTAAATGAATTCTCATCAAATGTTGAAAGTTGGCCATTTTTTGGGATTGGACCTGAGAGATTGTTGAAAAACACATTGAGGAAATCCAAGAAGGTTAGCCCTGTGAGTTATTGAGGAATATTCCCTGACAAGTTATTGAGAGAAAGGTCGAGAACTTCAAGATTTGAAAGCTTTCCGAAGGAAGATGGGATGCTGCCACTAAACATGTTATTGGATAAGTTGAGCACAACAAGACCATTCAAACTTCCCATGGTGTCTGGAATCTCACCATAAATTTTGTTACATGAAAGATCAATGGCTACCATGTGATGAAGGTATTGACCCCCAAGATAATCCATGACAACTCCTTTGTTGGACATTGAAAATGAAACCACATCAATATCTAGAAACACATTCTCACTGTAATAAATCTCGTCCTTGAAATCCAGTTGTCTTTTGTTGGATATGATCATCGATTTGAAGCACATGATTATTTCTGATGTTAATTTTGTTGAGAAACCATTTTGAGAAAGATCAATGATTCGAAGCTGGGGAAATGTGTATTTCAATGGACACATTATAGCTCCGTGAAATTGATTATCACTTAAAGAAACAACCTTTAACTTAGGAAGAGATCCTAACCAGAAAGGAAATGAGTCATTGAAATGGTTATGTCTCACATCTAGAAACTCAAGCATTCTGCAATTGACAAGTGTTCTTGGTAATTGACCGTACAACTTGTTAGAACTAAAATCAATAAACTGAAGGGCATTTCCTTTCACATAAGTTTGAGGAATATTGCCGATTAATTTGTTTGCTGCGAGATCCAAAACTTGAAGGGATCGGCTAAACGTTCCCAAACATGATGGAATCATGCCAACTAAGTTGTTGGAAGATAAATCAAGTACCACAAGTGACTGCAGGTTGCATATGGAGGGGGATATTTCTCCTATCAATAGGCTGTTGGAAATAACCAAAGTCTGAAGAGTTGTTTTGTTCCATAACCAACTCGGTATAGTCTTTATGGTGTTGTTTGATAGGTAAAGATCAGTCAACTCCTGCAAGTGTTGTGTAAAATTGGGAAAATGAACTAAGTTGCATGAACCTAAAATCAAAGTTTGAATTTGAGAAGGAAATGTTACGTTGGAACTGTTCTTCCCTTCAAGAAAATACAATTTGTTGCCTCCGCCTAAACCAAGAGAAGTAAGCTTTTGGAGCTTTGAAAGCATGTCAAGCTCGATCTGTCCTTCCAATGTATTATGAGATAGATCGAGAACTGTAAGATTTTCTAACCTGAAGAAGAAATATGGAATTTCACCTTGAAGATTATTTCGAGAAAGATCCAAGGAACTTAAAGTGGTTAGATTCATTATCCAAGTTGGAACTTCCCCAGCTAAATTGCACCCACTCAATCCTAATGATTGAATTGGAGGAAGGATTGTCACATTGACATTCCTATTTTGTGAGAACAAAGTCAATTTGTTGACAGACAAGCCAAGAGCATTAAGCATCTTTAGCTTCAAAAACATGTCAAGTGCTAGTTGTCCTTCAAAGAAATTATACGACAGAGACAATTGTTCAAGATTTTCGAGTCTGAAAAGAGACTGCGGGATTTCACCATGAAAGCTATTATCTCCAAGAGCCAATAAAGCTAAATTGGTCAGGTTTCCAATGGATGCAGGTAATGCACCCTGCAGATTTTGGTTTTCCGCAAAATTCAAAGAAGTTAAGTTTGGGAGATAGAATATTCCAACTGGAAACTCACCATATAGTTCACAGTTTCGAAAAGAGAGTTTTTGCAGAGATGTAAGGTTTGTGAGAGTATGAGGTAAAGATGATGAAATGGTGACAAAATTAAGGCGAAGTTGTTCAAGTCTTGTTGAGTTTTGAATTAAGCTTTGCAGAGTGGATTCTTTAAGTTGTAAACGGTTTATTAATGGAAAATCAAATTGTGGATCAATATAGCTGCAAAGATCAAGGGACAACAAGTTGGACAAATGGGAAATTTGAGTTGGGACTTCACCTGACAATGTGGTTTCACCAAATTGAGAAAGATTCAAATGCTTCAGTTGTGACAAGTCACCCATCCTTGCTGGAATTTGCAAGTGATTGAAGTCATTGTCTGAAAGATCAAGGCGTTGAAGATGCACAAGTGAGAAAAGGGTGCTATTGGCATCCATGGAACCATAGAGCAGGCTGCTACTAAGATCAATGGAAATGACATGACCTGTGAGCTCATCGCATTCAATGCCATCCCAGGAGCAGCAATCTGTGGTTGGAATCCAGGAACAAGTTTTAGGATAACTGAAAGTATTGTAAGATGCAGACTTACTTATGATGAAGCTTTGTTTAAAGCTCAGCAAGGCATTGTTCTCATGTTGATGGCACCCATGATGATGAGTACTAGTTGAATCATTCAAAGTTAAACAGTTTGTAAACAGGGAGGATGAGAAGAGGAGAAGAAACTGTGTGGACAAAGCAACAGAATGCAACAATCCCATCATTGTCATTTTTATCGAAATAGGTTTCAATGGATGAAATGTTTGGACACTCTAATCGGTTTTTATAGTGAAGCATTTATGGTGATACTATAAAAACCTTGTCCCTAGTTATCGAAGTAGGTTTCAATGCTTCATTAAATACCTTGGACAAACTGAACTAACTTGTCCCTTGTTACAACTTGATAGTGAAGTTCTTTGATAGTATATTTTTGTCACTACTATTTGACTTTGTTACATGAAGCTTCATGACTTCTCTACTCATATATAGTCATCACTCGCAGGTACCTTTCAAACCTCAATTATCTTTCACTTCATTTAATTACCTCCACAAACTTCCTTAGCTTGTTTTCGGTGTTCTAAGTGATGATAAATCATACTCACCTCACGAGATTGTGATGTTGGTCGCCGTTCATTTTGGGGACACGGCATCTGCAGACCCTTTCAAAGTTCAAAGTACATGCATGAAGGCTGAGAGCCTGAGACATTCATGTCATTTTCCCATACTTAGCTTACGTTGGATTCCTTCTAAAATAATGGTGCTATTTCAATGTAATTGCTGCATTAAACCTCTGTGCTTTCATTGGTTATCCTCCACAAATTTAACTCTCTTTCTCACACTGGAGGTTTTGGATATTTGTCTCTAATATTTGAGTTTGCTAACTTGCATTCTATCGTTATACTTAATCTTCTCTCTTTAATCTGTTTAGTATCATTGACTCCATAAAGTAAACTTACTTTGGCTTATAATATTGGGAGAGAGTTTACATTTTTTTTTTGCTTTAATTTTAATATTATCAAAAGGAAATAACTATTTTTAGAATAACAAAATAGGTCTTTAACAAATTTTGTAGTAAACTTACACGTTCTTTTGAAAAAAAAATATCAAATAAATTCTTCAAGAATTGAAACACCAGATTTATAAGCCAGTGAAAATATTATACTAAACACGCTTATCATTTGTCAGAGACAAATAAAGTCCACTGTTACAATTCTTAAGAGATTTGGTACAAGTCTAATTCTGAAACTTTTTTGATACTTTTTATTTCTTAAAGACCTTCAATCCAATTGGAAAATTTTTCAAAAGTATTTGTTTTATCACTTTTTTATTAAGTACACATGAGTGAAAAGTTACTTCTAAAATCAACATGTTATGATATATATTATTGCAGAAGACTTTATATATTTTTCTGTACACTTAATTTACAACCATAAACCGTTAATCAGTGAAGTTAGCAAGTGATGATTTGAAAAAAATTAAATTAAAATTTGTTTATAAAATTTTAATTAGAACTTAATCACCAAAACTTATGTTATCCTCCTTGACTTGCTAATTTAATAGACACTAGAATGAGACCCGCGTATGTGCAGGACGAGACGGTAAATTAATAATAGTATATAATAAATATTAAATATTATTATATTTTGTAGAATTAAATTAAATGTGTAAACTAAAGTTAAATTTGAAAGGTATTTTATTTAAAATAATTTATAGTATAAAAAAATTTGGATGTTAGAATTGTACAAAGTGATATTTTTATTTAGTGATTTAATTTTTGCATTGTTTTAGTTGATGGACTTAGTCTTTTTATATGACGCTCGTCCTTTTTTTTATTGGTTGTTGTTAAAGTTGTTGCTTTCTTTTTTATCATAGGTTCTTTGAAAAATATGTGCTTTATAAGTTGTTGAGTTGTATGCATTTTTGATTATGTTATTTGTTCCATCTTTGCATGTTGTAATGGGTGTTGAGGTTTTTGTTAGAACAAATATCTTGATAACAGTGTATTGTTGATAATATTTTTTTAGATTAAAACAATTTACTTTGACTTTAAATATAAGTATAAGGTTGCACAAATTTTTCAATTGGGGTGGTGCTTCAATGTCATTACTTTTTTGGAATGTCATTAGATTTGAAACAGTTGTGCCTAACAATTTTTTTCTTCGCCATCAAATAGTATAAAAATTGTTGTATATCAAACTATATAACAATATTCTTCCAAAATAACATCAAGGAGATTGAGAATTATTATTTAAAAAATTTGAGTGATATATAAAGTATTAGTATACCAAAAATGTCGAGTAAAAATAATCTATCTATCTATTCTTAATATATAAAAGTAGGTACATAGGTTTATCCTACATTACTTTTAAGTTATTTCTCTTCTTCTATTAACGTCAAGTCAACACCAACACTTACTTGGCAAAATTTTAGAATTCACCACTCAAATCTTGCCAAATCAATTTTTATTTTCACATAAAAAAATACAAAAAATAACTAAAAAACACAATAAAAATCAACAAATCAACTTTTTCCAAATCAATCCTTATTTCTAAAACAACAAAAATATAAATTAACATTTACCCCAATAAAAAGCTCTCAAAACCAAAGAGCTTATTACCTTTCTCAAACCCTCACTCTCTTAGCACATCTCCGTACCAAGATCCTATTTCCTCCATCCTCTTCCGGTCCCATCCTATTTCCTCTATCCTCTTCCGCTCAATGAGCCATTGTTTTTTCCTCAAAACAAATTGTATATCGCGATGTCCATCTCCGATGGAGCCGCATTGCATAAATTGTAGAAACCAGGGCAAACTCCATTCCTCCTCTTGCGGTTTCCCTGCCAGAGCTCAATTCTCAATTCTGAGTCTTAGACCAACGTCACCATTCAGCTAGAAAATTTGTCCCAGGTATCTTCCTAAAGATTTTTAACTTTGTCGTTTACTCTTCTCATTGTTCAATATCATTTTCAATAGCCCTATTTATTTGTTATAAATAATAATATTTTAATTATGAACTCATTGCAAGTAGCACAAGTTTATGTATTCCACTTTTGTAAACGGTTCTATCCAACAGTCACAACCAAAATTAATGTGCATTTAAAATTATTGCTCCATATATACTATCAATTGCAATATTTCATCATCAAATTATAAATTATTATTTTACATGTAGAGTACTTCTTCCACAATTTACATTTACGTGTTCCTCTTTTTTAAATTGTTATTCCACATGTGTAGTGCTTCCACAATTTACTTAGAATGGATTATCATTCTTTGACCATGTCTTATTCTCTTTGTTGTAGAAGAATTTGCAGTGGTAATAAGAGACCGGAAGAGGTAATACCCAATTGCTTGATGCAAATCAATCAATCACTATTTAGTAAAATCTTTTAAAAAAATTAAAACAAAAAACTCTTATCTATTATTATTCAATTGAAACATCAAGTACTGATTAAATGCAATAAACATACATTAAAAGTGTCATAATAATAATAATTATAAAAAATTTCAGTTACAAATATTTAAATTCTACAACTTATACATATTAAAATTCTTACTATTCTTCATTTTTTAATCTCTTATACTAATTGTCAAAAATTCCTTAAATTTAATATAACATTTTTATATGTTTTTCATTCTCATTCATTTATTTTTTTCATTATTTACAAACAAAAAACTGCAAGAAAAGACAAAGTATAACCATTAATGCAAATCGAAAAAAAAGAAAAGAAAATACAGTTTTGTATAACTCTAATATAAATAACTTATGTTTTTTTTAAAAGTAAATAAATTCAAAATCTATATAACATTTATTAAAATATACTATATAATATAAATAATCTACCTCTCTGCGGCATTGTGCGAGTTTCACTCTTGTAAAATGCCTACAATACCCCTTGTTCCTCTTCTTTTTCAAACCAAACCCTAACCCTCTTTTAACACACTCACTCACCTCTCACTACCGCACACACTCTCACTCCCGTCACACCCTCTTCTTCACAGCACACACACCCAGACCCTGACGGAAAAAAAGAAAGAGAGAATAGGGGAGACCGCGAGAAGAAAACGGAGGAGGAAGGCGGGAGCTGTCCACGCCGAGCCACCATGCGAGGAGAGAGAGAGTCGCACCTCATCACCGCGAGCCTGGAGCACGCCGTTCGTGTCCCGTCGCGTTGCCACCAGCCGCGTTCAGCTCACTGCAGTTGCGTCGCCATCAGAGGCCAGAACCAAGAGAGGTGCGTCCGAGAGGGGGGACGAGTGCGAGAGAGGAGACGCGGAAGAAGGACTGCCGCAGTTCTGCCTCGCCGTCGTCGAACTGCTACAGCCGCCGCGCCTTGTCTCCATCGCCGCTAAGCTTCAACCGCCGCCATCTCTGTTGGGGGTCACCGTCATTGCTGAATGAAGAGGGAGAGTTTGAGTCGGCCAATGAAGGGAGGAAGAAAGAGTCGCGATGGAGGAGCCGTTCACCATCGTCGCGTCTGTTGTTGCCATCAGCGGAGCTCGTCGTCAGGGGAGCATCACCGACGTCACTACTAATGAACCGTCTCCGTCCCTGTTGTGATCTTGCTCAGCCCCACACCCCCTTCATTCTTGTCTCTAAATCAGCACAATTTTTCCTGTTCTGACTCCATTTATAAAACTGTAACGCTTCCACCTTTACTCTGCTATATTTTCTTCTTTTCTTACATGCTCTGATTTTAATTGCAATAATATATCTCTGTTTTAGTATTATCGCCCTACTTTTGTTGCGTTTCTGGTGGAAATTATCTTGAGTACTGGTATTAGTGCTATCATGGAACGGTTGTAGCTGTTGATGTTATGATTACATCTGCGATGTAGCCGTGAAAGTTGCTGCCACCGTCTCGATCCAAATTCAGCGCTCATTCATTTTATTTTACTTCAATCCTCCTCATCTTGGATTCTGGCACTCCGGGTTCGATATCTTCGGTCCCTTAGGACCATGTTGTGAGTAGGCTTTACATTTATAATGGTTACGTCTATAATTATTTTGATATACGGAACTTTGAACTTAGTTATACTCACAAAATTTATTATCAAATGAGTTTAAATTGATTTTACTAATTGATTTATTAGAACTAAATATTTATCCTTATGAAGCTCATTTTAATATGCATATGAGACCATATATTTTTATGAGACTATATGTATGTTTGAAAATAAAAGTTTATATTATCTTAAAGCATTTGGTTTTAATTGAATATGTATTTTTGAAGTATTAAAATTTGGTTGGTACTCACTTATTTTGGAATTGTGAAACATGTTTGAAATGCCTTAAGATTGAGAAAATATGATTGAATATGATTCAGATGAGAAAGTATTATTTGATTTGATTTGATTCGATACCTTATATATTTAAAAGGTAAAATATTTGTTGTATTTGAAATTATATGTTTTGAATTGGTTTGGGAGGCTCGTATTAGAAAACCGTAGTTAACGGCGGTTATGACGTTAACCTAGATGCATCTGACTCAGACCTCAGTTAATAGGGGCGTTGCTAGCCGGCGTTGCTAGCCTAACGTGTAGGCCACACGTTGGATCTGTTATTCCGTATGGACACACGAGAGGAAAGGGCTACCCTTAGAGGTGGAGCCGCCTAAGTGTGGACTATTTGATTTTATTTCTGTATGAGAACTCCCTTATTGATTCACATATTCATATAAATTATTATTTTCTAACTAAAATTATTTTTATGATAATGTTTATCTGGTCTCATGTAGATTATAGATGTATTGTCTAGTCACTGGGTTGCAAAACTCATTCCGTTTTTCTAAAGATATTTTTCAGGAACAAATACTTGAATGTGTGAGTCTTCTATTCAAGAATGATAATCTGCAATTGGTACTTCATTTTTGTTGAGTTCTTAGACGTCATATGCTCCATATGTCATAGGCAGGATCCATCCATATCTATTTATTTTATCTTTTAATAAAAATATGAAATTATTCATTTTAGAAACTGTAAATTTCTTTAAAATATTTGTAACTTTCTTATTTAATTTATATTTGAGTCTCATAGGCTTGCTAGGAACTGTTTCCTAAGCGCCGATCATGGTTCATTTTGGGCCGTGACAACTCTAATTTAAAAACAAATATGTTATTACTATATCTAAAACTGTATACTAAGAATGTTATGAGATGTATTCATCGTACAAATTACAAAGCATGTAATTAAAAATGTCAGTAAATTTGTGATAATGGATAAGGATGATGATTATAGATTAAAGAAGCACACAGACATACACTATGTAACATGTATAATAGTCCCACAGTGGCACATCGGTAGAGAGAAAACGAGGGTTGATATGAATGACAATCATCGGTATAAGGGCTCGTATATCTGCATCTTTGAGACCAGAGCGTGATTAATAGTGTAACGATTAGTTCTTGTATTAACACAATTATCCAAAAATACATGTAATTATTGATATTGATTATTAGATATGACTCAGAGAAAAGGGAGTGCCATTTTATGAAACGACTATGCTATACAAGAGTCAAAATGAGTGTGTTTTTTAACCACTTTGTTTAACTGGGATAAGCTCCAATGAACAAACTATGCACACAGGGTATGAATAAATAAAATGTCGTGCATCTGGATGAGAATTAAAACTGAAAACTAATCAAAGTTTAACTCGATAGCATTTAGCTAGTTGAATCTTCTTGCTCATAATGTAAACTGCCAATTTCCTTGTTCACAATTTATGCTTGTTTATCCTGTGTCATAAACTCTTTTGACTTGTTCTTCACACAAGGTTTTTCTCATTCCAAGTCGCTTGCAGCCATTTGATGATTTGAAACTTGCATTGATATATATGGAAGAGCTAAAGAGGCAACATAACTTACCAATGCTGTTCCCTAACCATACTTCTCTGTGCCCAAGTCATATGAGACTTGAGAACTGAACACATTTACATATCAGACATAGTGTTAGAGAGAAGCATCAGCAGGGTTCAACACACATTTTTAATTTGGGCATGCATTTTAATCAGGCAACAAACAGCAGATTACGGAGAAACAAAATCTTGCCTTGCCTGTATCTAATGTGGTTAAATTTTAAGATTTTCTGAATTTCGAAAGGGTAAGCTTAGTCTTACATCCTCAGCATTCACAAAACAGACGCAGGTTTTATAGCTAAACACACAACTAATAATCCACGACCGTACTTGAACAGGATCTGTTTTATAGACTCGTACATTTGTATCCTTGAGTTCAAAGGAGACAGGAACCGAAGTCTAGTGGATGAACAATGACTGTGAGTTCAGAGCATGATTAATAGTTCAGCTGAACGGTGGAGGATCGTTCTTAGCACGACCTATTTTTCTTATATTTTTTCGCCAAACCAGAAACAGTGTCGTTCAATAATTCCGCCATCCATTGACGGGAACACGGGAGGCAAAAAAATTTGGACCATTTCTCGATTTGTGCGTGTCATCCTTGCGCAGGGGCCATGCTAATCTTCTCTGTATCGTTCCAATTTTATCGGATGTCCCCGAAGGGACGAGCTTTTGCATTCGCATCTGATATATAAATTATTGGCTTCTCAAAACTCAGGCGATGTGAGACTTGTATTGAGAGCAGCTGAACAATATCAACAAGTTCTCGACCTCGCTTTATGGAAAATGAAGGAGGGGATACAACTAGTTGTGTGGTTTCTGTGTTCATTTCGGTGGTTCTGCCTTGGTGGTTGCATGCATAGCCATTTCAGGTTATCCTTCTTTTATTCCTACTACTCTCAATTTTTTATGAATGAAAAAGACAAATTAGTAACTAGTAAATATAATGAAAAGGCTATAATCAATAGAAATTATCTTCAAACAACCAACATAAGCAACTTCAAATTATTCTATAAATATAATCAAATCTAAAATTTTTAACATAATAAAATAATTAATTATTTACGATTGTACACCACTATCAATGTGTCTCATCTTTGATGGAATATGAAGCAGTGGCCAGCTAGCAATGGACCAGATAGATGTGAACATATGAACATCAATGTATGAATTGTTGATCTTTTTGAACAAAATAAATATATAATTTATTTTTATTGAAATTAAAAAATTTAATATAACTTTATATATATTTAAAAGTTATATATTTATATTTATTATAATATTTTAAAATAAAAAAATATTTATTAAATATAATTATTATGAGTTATGCTTATTAAAAATTATTGAGGGAGATTTGCTTGGAAATCGAATTTATGGGTTTCAATTTCCATAAACCATTAAACTGAAACAATTGGCTTTGATTTACATGGACGGCTATTTACATGTCTAAATCGAACTGAATTGGGTCGATTTACATGGAAATAAAAATCGAATGCAGCTGTTTCGATTTATGGTCATTTCTAGTTCGAAATTTATTGTTTCAATTTATGGCCTTTTTCAATTTGCATGTAATTCGAATCTAGTTTGCATATAATTCGAATATATTTAATTCAATTTAGTACTATTTTCTGTATTAAATTCGATTTATATAAAAATGTGTCTTGGAACATTTACGAAGGAAATTTTATTTTGGGGGATTTGGGTGATTTTGAGTTTTTCAGTAATTTATCCCAAGAACAAATGAAAGTTAAGCTAAATTCAAAAAGTGCATATATGGTAACAAAAAATTTTAATTAAATGGAAAAGTGACCAATTTGTCCTTCAAATGAAAAGAGCAGTAAGATTCATCATCATTATCAAAACAAAAATTTTAGGAGGGCTTACAGTTTTTAGTAATTTTGGTCATCATTTGATTGAGATTAATATATACAAATACTAAATTATCTTCGAAAAATAAATTTTAAGATATGTTGCACCCTTGTAGGCTTGTACTACGAAAAAGAGAGCTAGCTCGATTTGTGCTGAAATTAAAATACGTTACAAGTAAAATAGTACACATACAATTTTTATTAAAGGAAGAAAAATTTGTTGGGATAGAAGTTGCGGATTATTTAGAGAAAGGAGAAAGTAAGAGGGGGGAGTTGGGAGTTGCGAGGGAGTAGTTGATTATTTGCTTCTTGGCTTGATTTTGACAAGGAGGGGATGCATCCTGTGGGTGGTAAGGCCGACTGTGTCAACATTCTCCTCTTCACCTTGAGCCAGCTCCCATTCAAATTCCTGAACCAGTCTCCCAATTGACGAGCATGCTATCAGATTCGCCTGCAGAGCCCCTGCGCACACCCTCTTCCCCACCCCAAATGCCATTGTCTTGTACAGATCCATGCTCTCATACTTCTCATCATCCAGAAATCTCTCCGGCATCCACTGCTCCGGATTTTCCCACACTTCCTCGTCCATGTTACACCCGTATATGTTTATAGCAATCTGTTGAAATCACCCTACACTGTCATTACAAAGAATATAAAATGCTTAAAAGTTGAACCAAAAGGTTAGGATAAGACCTCGCTCCCAGCCGGAATGTGATATCCTCCTATTTGAGTATCTTCATCAACATGCCTTAGTGGGACAATGGGAGCTGGACTGTGCTTCCTCAAAGTTTCATGGAATACAGCCCCTAAATATGGCAGCTTAGCCAAATGGTCTTCTGTTACTCTCTCATTCCCGCATGCATCTTGGATCTCCGAATACAGTCGATCCTGCCATACAAAGAGGAACAGGCCAGTGATGCTATCTTATCTAACAGAAATAACTAACCGGTGCAATAGATAAAACACAGGTAAGGCGAACAACCTGACGTGTTTTGTCTTTAGCAAGTTCATACATAGCCCATTCGGAGGTAACTAATGTAGTATCCGAAGTCTCTATGATGGTCTCCCAAAGAAGCATCATAATTTGGTCTTCGGTTAGCTCCTTCGCTTCCGTTAACAGGTAGTCAATGTAACAATTCACTTTCTGCAAGAAACAATCAAATTGGGGTGAGCCTCTGCACAGATTTTAAGTTGAGCTGTACAGTAGGGCTGCATTTGCATTTGTTTTTGAGAACAGGATAAGACAAGACACTGAGAACAAGACATGAAGTACAGAAACACAAAATTTTGAGTTCTTAGAATACATTACCTTTCCCGAAGCAATTCTCTTCTTCTGCTCATTGATTAATGCTTTCATAACTGCTTTCCTGCGGAAGCACATTCTCTGAATTTTTGTCTCCATGCTCCTATTTGGAATCCATCTCAAGTATGGGAAGAAATCTCGCCAATCAACCTCAATTGCACCCTCCATTATGTCAACCACTAGAATTTGATACATGTCCTTCCTTGATATTTTATTTCCAAAATCATCCACATAAATGGATTCCACATCACTTCCTACACCCTGCGAATACCCCATGCTCAGTTTTATAACAACTATATTATTTTACTTGCTATAATAGATACCATCTGTCAACCTTTAAATACAAACTCACTTGCTTCATTGCCAATCCAAAAAGTTGAGAAGAAAATATATCCCTAAAATTAACCGGGGAATCAGAGGAGTTCTTCACATGTTCATTAAGCTGCCTCGACATGTTTTCCACCATTTCTTCTCTGTGGAGACGATGCCGCTTCTGAATAATTAAGAGAAAGATATATATTTCAGAGCCTCTCACATTCCAAAAGGAAAAAAAGATGCTGCCACTCAAACAGATAAGGTTGCCAGATAACCAACCTGTGCATTGGGTCCGAGAACATTTGCAAGAATAAGTTTTTTGACCATTTTGTGAAAGTCATTGTAGTCACTTATAGCAACCATACATTTATTGGAAGTCAGAATTGTTAATGCATTTGACAGCTTCCTTGATGAAATCGATGAATATCTGGTAATCATGGCCTGATTACAATAAAACAAGAAGAATTAAAGGGATGGAGTTATGAAAAAATAATAAACTAGTGTAGTGCAAAATAGCCAGAATTGGTCCTGATGTATAATATATTGGTCAAGAGTAAACACCAGTAGTTACAAAAAAAGGCTATGGCATCGCTCTCAGTTAATCCCAAGGAGGGTGTTTCATCTAGTGCCTAAAAATTAGTACTTAACTTGTAGATACTAGAGCAAACACTTCCAAAGTATTTGTCCCAAAGTCATGCTATACATAGAACCATAACTTTATTTAATTGAGATTTTGGTAAAACTTTTTAAGGAGGTTGTTTGTACTTTTGAAATAAATCAGACTAAAAATGACTTTTAAATAAACAAGAACATTAACAATTGTATTTGGTAAATTAATTTTTAAAATTTAAAAAAATCATAGTAGACATAAATACAATAGCAAATTTAGATATTTACTATTATACAAAATTATATTAGATTTTTTAAGTTTGATCATTACAAATAAATTTTGAAAAGTTTTTCAAATGCTTTTAAAGTTCTTTCAAACACAAGTTATCTTTTTTATTTTACATATACAAGATTTGGTGCATTTTAAAAAAGTATACGCAATTTCTTCGGATAAAAAAAAAAAAGAGAAGTTTCATCGGAACAAAGCCTGAAAACATCAACAATTCAGCATAAGGTCAATGTTTATGCTTCAGCATAATATGTGATCTTGGTACTTTTAGAAAAATTTCGATACTAAACTTGGATGATTTCGAATTGGTCAGATTCCATAATTAGGTTGGAACTTGAAAGAGATAAAATTATCAATTTTAAATATTAAGACTACAAACGATTAAAAAGTTGAATTAAAATAGTAGTATATAACTATCTAAATGAAAATATATTTTTTTGGTGACTTAAATGAAGATATATTACTATTACTATTAAACTAAGAAATTAATTATTAATCATAGTATTCAATGATTCAATTAAAAAAAAAATCCTGGCTTCTTGAGTCAGAAGTAGAGTGGACAGTTGGAACTAAAATTAGAAAGTAAAATAGTAAAGTGGAGTGACTAGGTTAGTGACCTCTTTGGCAAGATGGGCAGAGTTGAGAACAATAATGGTGGAAGCACCGGTCCTGATGGAGTATATGGGACCATATTTTTGGGCAAACTGTGCGAATGTCTTGTACGGCTTCTTATCCTTCAATTGCAGCAAATTCCCAACAATTGGTAAACCCGGAACCACTGACATATATCAAAATCACCCAATTTCAGTTCAGTTAAAGGAAGGTAAATAAATAGTACAAAGTCTAGTGCAAAAGAATGGAGCTAACCTGTTACTTTAGGAAGAGAAGAAGCAAGACCAACCACAAGTGAGGCAGCTGCCGGGGTGCGGTTACGGTTTATTAGGTAAAGAAAGAGGAGAAGCGAGACAGCAGCTACCACAAGTGAGGCAAAGGGTTGTGCCTGAATAAGGATCAGGGTGTCCATTTGCATGCCTCGTAACTCTTGGAGCTGTGTTGAATTGCAGGAAACGAAATGGTCATAGAACTATATATATATCGACAGACAGAAGCAGGCGAGGGCTTAGGGCAGAGGGAAAGTAAGTAGCATGCACTCGTGACACGAACCGTCCCAATCACACAACACAGACACAGAGGTCAAAGGAGTATCTCTCAACTTCCAAGGAACTTTTAGATTCAGTGCACGGTGCCTACCGAATCCCAATTCCACTCACTTGTCACATTTTATCATTTTCCATGTTAAATGGATTTTTTTAAATTTAAATAAAATAATTATAATATTTACGAAAATCTATAAAATATAAGAGTAAATGTAGAGGTGGTAAGAGTACCCGAACCTGCAGGTATTCGTCCTAGATGCGGGACAGATTTTTATCGGAACGGGTTTGTTAGTGGGACGGGACGGGATCAGAGTTAGGGTGAACCCGTCCCGGAGTATATATTATATATTATAATATAAAATAAGACATATAATATAAATATATAAAAATTAATAAATATTATTAAGAGTAAAAGACAAATAGATCTCTGACTTTTTTTTTTCGCGGACATTTTCGTCCTTAACCATTTAAAAATACTTTTAAGTCCCTGACATTTGAAAAAATCAGACGGATCAGTCCCTCCATCCAAATGCCTCAGTCAGACATGCTTATCACACGTACGCGTGGGTCACGCATACGCGTTGCTTGGCAGACTTCCCTCTCATGCGTACGCGTGGGTCACGTGTACGCCATGAATTCTCCACTTGGCCATGAATTCTCCACTTTGCATGTTTTTTTTTTTTCATTTCTTTCAAGCCATTCTTACCTTTAAAACTTTAAATCATTCAAACAAACATATTAAGGCATCGAATGGCAGAAAAGTAAATTAAATTTAGCCATTTAGGGTGTGTTTGGGATTCACGTTGGGAAAGCGAGAAGTCCGTTTGAGTGTTTTGAATGTTCCATTTTTATGTTTGACAACTTTGTAAAACTCTGAACCCAGAATTGCTTTCACCTATGAACGTACGTTCATGTGAAGCAAAAAATTCTAGCTTTTGCGTTTAAGTTGGGGAAGGTTGATTAAAGTTGAGAAATTAAATGAGAAATTCATTCCTTTTCTACCAACTCTACCCTTCATTTATTTGGTTTTATTTATATAAATTTCATTTACTTATTATAATTTTTTTTGTTCATATGATATATGTTGCTGGTTGTAATTATTATATATTATGTTTATATAAAAATTTTTTCGCTTTTCTTTTGTTATTTTTATTGTACTTCTCACTGTACTTTATTTTCGTTTTTATTATATATATACTAATGATAAGTAATAAAAGAGTCATAAATAATAAAAATTTATAGTTCAAAATGATACTAAATTAAATACTAACTGTACTAAAAAAATTATAGAACATTTTTTTTGTTTGATATTTTAAAATATATAGTATTCTTTTTCATATTTTTATTTTTTATTGTATTTATTTTATTTATATGATTAATATTTTTTTATATTTTTTTTAGTGTTTTGCTTTTTTATGTATATTATATGAATTTTTTTTAGTTCATCTAAATTTTTTTATTATATGAAAATTTTTTATGATATTTCTAATTATTTTTTATGTATTTTATCAGTATTTTATTAGTATTTAAAGTTTTGGAGGTAAGAATGACTTGAAAGAAATAGAAAAAAAGTATGCAAAGTGGAGAATTCATGGCCAAGTGAAGAATTCATGGCGACGCATACGCGTGAGAGAGAAGACTGTCAGGCGATGCGTACGCATGACCCACGCGTACGCATGATAAGCATTTTCTGTTGGGTCTGACAGAGGTATTTGGACGGAGGGACTGATCCGTCCGGACTTTTCGAATGTCAGGGACTTAAAAATATTTTTAAATGGTCAGGGACGAAAATGTCCACAAAAAAAGGTCAGAAACCTATTTGTCTTTTAATCTATTATTAAATATAAAAAATATATAAACAACTTTTGTGTGGGGTGTGAGTGTGCCTTAGCCTCACCTCTCAGATGCAACATTGAAACCCTAAAATTATTCTTCTCTTCTCCAGATTCCAGAAACTAGTGAGAGGTTGAGGCTGAGAGCAATAGCCAATAGAGCATCGAGTTTCTTGCCTTCTTCTTCTCCAACATCTACTCGCCGGCTGTAGTCGTTCTTGCCTCCGTCCTCCGTCCGAGAGCAGCTGAACAGCGCTTCATCACCAACGTCTTCTATTCGAGCGCAGAACCTAGCCTCCGTTCTCCGTCCTCCGTCCTTCGTCGTCGTGAATCTGTCGCCGTCGCTGTGAGTCCGTCGCCATACCCTCTATCTGAGAGCAAATGAGCAGAGCTTCGCCGCCATCATCTTCCGTCCGAGTGTAGAACTTACCCGATGTCCTTCGTCCTTCGTTGCTATGAGTCTGTCGTCGTTGCTGTGAGTCCACTGTGAATCAATACTTTTTTTGGTAATTTTTATTTAGGGTTTATAATGTTCCCTAATTTTAATTTGAGTTACAGTTTTGTCCTAATTTTTATTTGACCTTGGATTTGCTGCATGCAATTTTATTTGTTTGAAAACCTGTTCAGATTAATATGATAAAAATGGTTGAATCATACTTATTTTGTCACTGTATTTTTCTCTTGAATATTATTTATTTATTTATTTTTATATATAAGATTCAATTATAAGAATAAAGATTATAGTAGAGTAAACAAAGTGATGTTTCTGTTATTCATTTCATCATTAGGCTTCAGAGAACATTGACAACATAATCAAATTTCTGATGTGCTAATTATGCTTTTGCTTCTCGTTTTTCTTAGTTTATATGAGATTTCGAAAAGGTCGAATTTTTGTTTGTTTCATCATGCTACAACCATCTTTAAGATCTCATTTATGATTTTTTGATGGAAGATTTCTATTTTTTAGGGCTATTGTATTGTTGAATGTACTAGAATATGATTTTTTTGGATAGTTCCATTGTTTACAGTTTATTTCTAGTTGTTTTGGAGAATGAGCTGTATTTCTGTCCTTTTCAAAGAAATAAAGTGATTTTTGAAGAGTCAATGAAGTTTGTTTCTAATGGAAGTTACTATTTGCTAACCACATGGTTATGTTTCAGTAAATAAGTCTCAACTAGGCAATAGTGATGTTGCTTCCTTAATTATTTTTATCTGTTATTCAATTATATATAATAATAAAGATTCAATTATTTATTTTAGATTATAGTAGAGTAAATTTGATTTTAGATATACATTTTGTGGCACCAATTATATATTAAACTGGAAAATTAAAGTAAGAAAGGAAAATGATTGAAAAATGTGTTTTGTAATTTGCCAAGTTTGCAATTTGAAAAAATGATGTGATTAGGTCAAGTTTTATATTTAATTTATTTATGAATTTTAAGTTTTTGTCTTAATTTATATATGAATATGTGAAAATTAAAATGTTATTTAATTTTTATGGAGGCGGATAAGGGTGGGGTGGGTACCCGTAGGGGCGGGCAGTGGCGGAGTTTGCAACAAAATTTTGGGGGGCCAGATAGAAGATAATTGTCAAGATGCTTTTGATATAGACTCCATTTAAGATAAGCTCGTCTAATTTCATCTCTCTGATTTAGGTGATATTGCCAAATTTAAAGCCGTTTTCCAGGGCCTGGTTCCAAAAAATTAAGGTCAAACTCATCAGATGAAACTCTTTGAACTTTTGAAGGTTATATCTCACTTTCTTCGTGATTCATTAAAGTAAAACAAACTATCTACAGGTGTTGATATTGTAAAAGTTATATGTTCTCCTTATTGAATATTAGCCTTCCTCTTAAAAATACATCAATTCTTTGATTTTTCATGATTATTTTATATAAAAATTTGAATATATATCCTGTAAAATATGTAAAAAAAGAAGTTAGAAGGACAAATATTAAAATTTATAATATTTATTGAATTTTTTATCAATTTATACAAATACAATAATATCAATACTTATTGAATATTTTAATATTTTTTATCATATAAAAAATTAAATTAAATAAACAGTAAAATATAAAATAATATTAAATTATGTAAATAAAAAATACCTAATTTTTTATATTTGAATTTAAAGGTAGAGGGAGTGTTGCTTATTAAATAGAGAGCTGCGAAATGCAAATACACTCAGTTCAGTCCAAATCCAACAAGGTTTGAATGTTTAAAACTAAAAACTATTATGCAATAAAAGTAAGAGATGAAGATTGAACTTTGATAAAAAACTATGTGCAATCAAAGCAAGAGATGAAGATTAAACTTTAGTATTTTAAGTCATAGTAAAGTATTTGAGCCAACTAAACTATTTTTTATTTTTTGAAGAAGTATTACTAATTTTTTAACAAAAGTTTGGAGGGACCATGGCCCCCTTGTCTTAACTAAGCTCCGCCCTTGGGGGCGGGTTCAGATACTGTAGTTTACTACCCACAGATAGTGACGGGATGTGATTTGTGCATGTTTGCATGTTTTTTAAGTAAGTTTGTATAAATAACTCTGTATTGTATTTTAAGTGAAATCATTTTTTGGTGTATATGGCCGATTTTTTGGTGTATACCTCGAAATTCCAATGTGACTGGTGCTTCTAGTGACATTTTGAACTTAAATATTATATTGAAGTGTAACTGGTGCTATTGTACTTGTGCTTGACCTTGTAGTGTCAATGTATGTATATTTGGTTGACTTGAATATCATTTTGAACTCATTTAATTTCGTATAATCAAAAAAATAATAAATGTGTATAGGACTGGATTTGGGTGTATGAGGCTGAAATTTGGGTGTACGTGACTGACATTTGGGTGTATGTGTCTGTTACCTGCCTGGTATTTTTAATGTAAATATAGGTTATTTAAATGACTCTTAGAACAATTCGATTATTCTTAATGTAAATATAGGTTATTTAAATGACTCTTATTTTTCTTTATTTACAGCAAACCAAAGACTTAAAATGTGCCACGAGATTATTGAATGAAAAGTTTGAAATGATGAGCGAGCCAAAGAAAGCCATCGTTCGCAAATTAGGATTTGGTGGCCTCATGCACATCCCCCGCCAATGAATGTACTGCACAAACTATTAAAGGAGTTGGCTAACTCCTTTAATTTGGACAAAAACAAACTGGACACAAGCTATGGTTCGTTTAAAGTTAAACCCAAAATCATAGGGACTGCCCTTGGCCTCAATGCATCAGGTAACTGATTACAGAAAACCTCTATACTTGCATTCTCTGTAATATATTCTTTGTAATATTTTATTTTGATATCATGTAATCAAATAAAAAATTTAGGTGTATATGAGTGATATTTGGGTGTATTTCAAGTGATTCGGAGTGTAAAAATTTAGATTTGTTTCCCGATAAAGTGAGTTATAAGAAACTTTTTGAGAAGAATAAGCTGATTTTTAGAAGGTTTCAGGGGAAGACATTAAAGAATCTAATCGATGAGATGATGAATATCAGTGTTGACAATGACCACGATCGCCTGATGTTCAAGAGGATTTTCATCCTCTATATTCAGATGGCGTTCTTGTTGCCAATTACGATAAACAAAGTATCTCCTGTGCACCTAACTCCAATTTTTCAGATGAACAAAATAATGGAGGGCAACTGGGGTGACCATGTGCTCAATTTCATCATCAAAGGCATAACCATTACCATATGAAAAAGAAAAAAATCGATTGACAGCTGCCTCTATGCCTTGATGATAGCGTATTTCCATCTATCAAAATACATAGACAAGAAGAAAGAAGCAATCCCTGGACCTCCCTGGGTTAGCCACTAGAATAGAGAGCTGCTGGTTACAAGAATGAGAGCGGAGATAAATGGTCATATGGTAACTGAACAGAATACCTTCTCTAATTTGGGTGTATTTTAATTATTTAGATGGTGTAAACTAACGTCTCTACTGTTTCAGGGCATCGTCAAGAAGGCAAAAACAAAAAATAAGTTGAAGGAATTAAAATAAAAAGAAAAGAAAGAAAAAAAGAAAAAACATAAAAAAGAAGAAAGCAAGTTCATCCGAGAGTGATCCATCGGAGAGTGAACTTGATTTTTCCTCTGAGTCTTCAGTCTGAAGAAGACTCAAAGGAACCAAGAAGGAAACAACCCACCAGAACTGGCAAAAAATAAGTAATATTTTGTGTGTATTTTGTCACTTTTAGGGTGTTTTTTACTAATGATTGTTTGTCTTCCAGAATGGAATCAAGAAAAAGGAAGCAGATTTTAGAGGATTCCACTTCAGAAAGTGAAAGTGAATCCAATGATGAGTAAGAGGCTGAAATTATCATCACTTTTTTTTTCTGTTTATTTTCATAATTTGATGTATTAACAGAACATAGTGTTTTTCATTTAATTTCAAAAGTGAAGAATCGTCGCCAATTAGAAAACAAAAATCAAAGAAAAAATTTAAACTCCGCACAAAAAGTATGCATTACTTTCGAGAGTATTTTATCATTAATTTTGTTGTGTTTGTCTGATTCATATTTTTTTTATTTCCAGAACGCAATCCAAAAAGAGAAAGCACATTATTGAGGATTCTTCTTCTGAAGAACAAATTCAATCCTATGATGGGTAAGATACTTTGTAAACCTATCTTACCCTTTATCATCAAAATTATATTTGTTAACATGTTCTTTTGCATGTACTGTCAGAACTGATATTGAAACTGAAGTATTAGAAGAATTCTTAAGAGAATATAAAAAAGAAGAAGACCAACGAAAAGGCTGCTGCACAGGGGTTTGTTATATTTGGGTGTATATTACCAATTTTAAGGTGTTTTGGTTGCTGATTATTGTTTTTTGTTTCCCAGGATGAAGGGAGCTGGGCTGCCATCAACAGAAGGTCACTATGACTCATTCGAAACGTAAGATCCTTTATTTGATAGAATTTTGACATCCTGATTTAACTAAATAGTATTTTTACCGAATAATGTTTATTCTATGTTTAGAATGTCGGTGGTTAACTTAGGAAGCGAGGGTGATCCTTTGTTTCAAGAACAAACAGAACAAAGCAGCGTAAACAATCCTGCGAATAGCATGTAATTTCTCTTTCTAATACCGTTGCTTAATTCTTTTTTTACCATCTGCTTCTAACTCTGTATATATTTCATATGTGAGTTGTACAACTAATTTTTGACCTTCTGATCATCTATTTTAAGGGAGTTTCTTAATTTTTTATTTTTGTCTTGTTTAGAGTTCCGATTTAAAAGTGGTCCAACTGATATCAATATCATGAAACAGAATTCGGAAAGCAAATTCAACTCTAAAGTGGTCCACCTCTGTCTACAATTTAAAAGAATATTATTTTAATCAACTCTGTTAATTTAGTAGAGTAATAGAGAGTTATATAGTTTTAAACATAATTACCTGAGTCCAATTGTCTCATTCATATTTTTCCTTTTTAATGTTTTGAGGCTGGATTATTTCAAGCCATTTCATTATATAAATAGCACAATCATAGCTAAAAACCAAAATAAATTAGCAAATTAATACAGGACAGCAAGAGAAAACACAATTTTCAAGGTGAAAGATTTATACTGTGTTTTTTGGCCTGAAATGTCGATGTATGACGGTTCAATTTCACTTTGTTTTTTTTTTAGAGAGGTGCCCTCGGCATATACCCTCATTCTGAAAATCACATACCCAAAAAAACAAAAACAAAGCAACATATAAGAAAGAATAAATTTAATAAATGAATACACCCAAAAGATCACAAACTACACCTTATTTTGTACAGAAATACACCTAAATATTAAAACACAAAAAACAGAATCAACTTACAACAAATTTATTTAGCTTCATTCTTGATTGGGAGGGACACGTCTTGTGATATGGGTCAAGGATATAAAATTTTTTCTTTCTAACATCAGCCACCCATGACCACAAATGCTCCGAATAGTAAACAGGTGCAAATATCTGAAGCATGTCCACATTGAACAGTGTTTTAGTTTAATTGGTAAATAACCAAAGAATTGTGATAAGAAGTTTTAGAAATGAAAACTTAAATATGGATGTGATGCTAACTTTTTTAGCTCCAAAAAGGGTATGAACATTTTATAGTCTTCAATCATAAATGGCTTTTTTTATTTTGGCTGTAAGAACTCTCCACCTGCATGATTCCCAATAGCCATGTTCTGCGACATTTGTGAAATACCAAAAGAAATATTTAATACACCTTATCGCAATATTAAGTGAGAGACAGTAAATTTCTTCTTTAAATCTTTTAATATTTTGTTGGTTTAGGATCAGGCACATAGCATTGACAATCTAAAAAAATAAAATACTCAAATTAATTACATCAATCAACATTGCAGTCACATGCCATAATATAATCATTAATCTTATTCTAATATTACTTCAACTTCAATATATGTACTAGCTTTTAGAGACGCAAAGTGGACTTTTGATATTAGCAATGGTTGTTAGGCATTAAGTGTGCACATTGGATCATACTCATTAGTTATTCCATCCCTGTATGTCGTTACTCGTGTGGTCTATATATAGCATTTTTCTTTCATTTCACTCGACATTAGGTTGCTCCTTGCAGGAGTTTCAAACTTTTCAAAAATTTGGCTAGCAGGCTACTTTTCGACCGGAGAACTTTTACCCTCTGCAAATTCCAATGTTGCATTTACCCCAATGTTTGCAATTTTCTCCACTAGCCCCTCTAATTCTTCGATTAGTATTGGCGTCTCAGGACTTTTTCCTTTTTGAGATCCTGGTTGCCCCTCTTGGGTCAGTGTTTCTTCTTGACTTAAATCAGTGAAGTCAAGGCTGAATGATGGCATCGAAAATTCTTTAGGTACGTAGGATGCTGTGCTGGCCATCATCATCATCAGTGCAGCCATGTCTTCAGGACCTGGATTACTGCGTGTTAACAAAGAAGATACTATAAGAATAAGAATAGATGAATGATATCGAAAGAGAGTTATATTGTGCTGAACTTATACTTTAGATGGAGCTGGTGGCACTGTGGGTGTTCTTTCATCAAGTTTTCGGGGTTGTGAAGTGCTATAGGGTCAGAGAAAATGAATCAAATTATAAAAAATCAATTACAGCTCAATCCTGTAGAGATACACCCAAATAAGAAAACAATACACCCAAATACACCCGAATATTATCCCTAACCTCTTAGTTGTTTCTTCACTAATTTTCTCGCTCTGGAACTTTAGGGGGGATGGTTCAATTTGTGGCACAGGACTTGGTGTTGTTGTCTTGGACAGAGGCATGCGTACTTGAATCGGAACTCTATTTCTTAAATAAAATATTAATGGGTTTTTTTTTTCTAAAAGAAATATATACAGAGTTAGAAGCAGATGGTAAAAAAAGAATTAAGCAACGGTATTAGAAAGAGAAATTACATGCTATTCGCAGGATTGTTTACGCTGCTTTGTTCTGTTTGTTCTTGAAACAAAGGATCACCCTCGCTTCCTAAGTTAACCACCGACATTCTAAACATAGAATAAATATTATTCGGTAAAAATACTATTTAGTTAAATCAGGATGTCAAAATTCTATCAAATAAAGGATCTTACATTTCGAATGAGTCATAGTGACCTTCTATTGATGGCAGCCCAGCTCCCTTCATCCTGGGAAACAAAAAACAATAATCACCAACCAAAACACCTTAAAATCGGTAATATACACCCAAATATAACAAACCCCTGTGCAGCAGTCTTTTCGTTGGTCTTCTTCTTTTTTATATTCTCTTAAGAATTCTTCTAATACTTCAGTTTCAATATCAGTTCTGACAGTACATGCAAAAGAACATGTTAACAAATATAATTTTGATGATAAAGGGTAAGATAGGTTTACAAAGTATCTTACCCATCATAGGATTGAATTTGTTCTTCAGAAGACGAATCCTCAACAATGTGCTTTCTCTTTTTGGATTGCGTCCTCGAAATAAAAAAAATATGAATTAGACAAACACAACAAAATTGATGATAAAATACTCTCAAAAGCAATACATACTTTTTGTGGGAAGTCTAAATTTTTTTCTTTGATTTTTGTTTTCTAATTGGCGACGATTCTTCACTTCTGAAATTAAATAAGAAACACTATGTTCTGTTAATACATCAAATTTTGAAAATAAACAAAAAAAAAAAGCGATGGCAATTTCAGAATCTTACTCATCATTGGATTCATTTTCACTTTCTGAAGTGGAATCCTCTAAAATCTGCTTCCTTTTTCTTGATTCCATTCTGGAAGGCAAACAATCATTAGTAAAAAACACCCTAAAAGTGACAAAATACACAAAAAAATATTACTTACTTTTTGGCTGTTCTGGTGGGTTGTTTCCTTCTTGGTTCCTCTGAGTCTTCTTCAGACTGAAGACTCAGAGGAAAAATCAAGTTCACTCTCCGATGGATCACTCTCGGATGAACTTGCTTTCTTCTTTTTTGTTTTTTTATTTTTTCTTTCTTTTCTTTTTGTTTCAATTCCATCAACTTCTTTTTTGTTTCCGCCTTCTTGACGATGCCCTGAAACAGCAGAAACGTTAGTTTACATCATCTAAATAATTAAAATACACCCAAATTAGAGAAGGTATTCTGTTCAGTTACCATATGACCATCTATCTCTGCTCTCATTCTTGCAACCAGCAGCTCTCTATTCTAGTGGCTAACCCAGGGAGGTCCAGGGATTGCTTCTCCCTTCTTGTCTGTATGCTTTGATAGATGGAAATACACTATCATCAATGCATAGAGGCAGCCGTCAATCGATTTTTTCTTTTTTAGACGGTAATTGGTTATGCCTTTGATGATAAAATTGAGCACATGGCCACCCCAGTTGCCCTCCGTTATTTTGTCCATCTGAAAAATTTGAGTTAGGTGCACAGGAGATACTTTGTTTATCGTAGTTGGCAACAAGAACGCCATCTGAATATAGAGGATGAAAATCTTCTTGAACGTCAGGCGATCGTGGTCGTTATCAACACTGATATTCATCATCCCATCGATTAGATTCTTTAATGTCTTCCCCTGAAACCTTCTAAAAATCAGTTTGTTCTCCTCAGAATGTTTCTTATAACTCACTTTATCGGAAACCAGATCTCCTATAAAAAAGAAAACAATTTACACTCCAAATCACTTGAAATGCCCCCAAATATCACTCATATACACCTAAATTTTTTACTTGATTACATGATATTCAAATAAGATATTACAAAGAATATATTACAGAGAATGCAAGTATAGAGGTTTTCTGTAATCAGTTACCTGATGCATTGAGGCCAAGGGCAGCCCCTATTATTTTGGGTTTAACTTTAAATGAACCATAACTTGTGTCCAGTTTGCTTTTGTCTAAATTAAAGGAGTTAGCCAACTCCTTTAACAGTTTGTGTGGTACATTCATTAGCGGGATGTGCATGAGGCCACCAAATCCTAATTCGCAAACAATGGCTTTCTTTGGCTCGCTCATCATTTCAAACTTTTTACTCAATATTCTCGTGGCACATTTCAAGTCTTTGGTTTGCTGTAAACAAAGTAAAATGAGAGTCATTTAAATAACTTATATTTACATTAGGAATAATTGAATTGTTCTAAGATATATGTGCTTACATTGTATTTTTTTCACCTTGTCTCTTGGTTGTCATTTTTACTGTAAAGAATAAGAAATACTGTCAATAGATAAAAATACCATGCAAGTAACAAACACATACACCCAAATACCAGCCACATACACCCAAATTCCAGCCTCATACACCCAAATCTAGTCCTCTACACATTTATTATTTTTTTGATTATACGAAATTAAATGAATCAAAATGATATTCAAGTCAACCAAACATGCATATATTGACACTACAAGGTCAAGCACAGGTACAACAGCACCAGTTACACTTCAATACTCTTAATATATATATATATATATCAGTTCCATACACCTCTATTTTTTTTAATTCCATGACATTATATTAGTTCAGAATAATATTTAAGTTCAAAATACCACTAGAAGCACCAATCACATTGGAATTTCGAGATTTACACCCAAAAATCAGCCATTTACACCAAAAAATGATTTCACTTGAAATACAATACAGAATTTATGTCTATACAAACTTACTTAAAAAACATGCAAACTGCACATATCATGCACAAAAACAGATGAAAACACACGTTAAACCATTCACTTGAAGTACGTAAAATAGCGTAAACGACTTGAACAGTTTCATCAGAACAGTAATATCAAATCTAAACCAAGAACAGTGAAACAGAAAGAGAAATACGACGATATATGCTTCACATTCGAAATCAGAAACAGAAATCTGAAAAACCTAATAGAATAGTCAAACAGTACCTTGAATAATGTTTCTTCTTTCTTTTTGGTGTTTTTTGATGGAGATTTGGAAGTCTTCTTGCTGATTTCGTCTACTTTTGGCGAGGAGTTTGACAGTTTCTTCAGAGTGGGTGTTGGTTTCGAATGTGGCTTGAATCTCGATGGTTGTGGTTTTGATTGACGAAGAAAAAGAGTCGTTCATAATGAGCACGTTTTGGAAACGATTAACTGACGCGCGTGTCTTTACACTCGATTGGGGGGAGTAAAAGGCACATGTGCTTTGTTGGGCTTGACCCAACTTGTAGGACTTGTAAGTCAAAAAGACTTGTATGTGTAGCATGACTGTTGTAAAAAATTATACATACAAAATCTTGAATTAAGTTAAAGAAAATGAATTTTAACTTGAACTTATAAAAATTGAATAAACACTCTGAATAATTCATTTTTATAGTGCAAATAACAAAGGAATAATTTCAAAAAAAAAAAGAGAAAGAAAGCCTAAAATTTGTCCACAAATACAATTTAACCAGAATCGTACTTATTTGCTTTCAGATTATACAAGAAATTCTCACTAATCGTAGATAGTTGATTGGTTCACTTGGTTGTTAGCCGTTAGTGTTTCACTGGTGTAGCCATATCCAACTACTTCTTCTCTTAATGGGAAAGTACCTTCAATACCATGCCAAAATATGAGGCAAAAACATGTGCACAACAACACGGGAAGAAACATTCTGCAGCTTATTACTGTGTTGGTGGTTGAGATTAGAAGGCTATTCATAATGGCTGGAGAATCAAATGCAATCATCTACCATCAATACATAAAGTTCCATAACCAAATCACTTGTGAATCAAAATCTAGTGATCACCGAAAAGTGATATTCCACTCAGTGCTGCTATCCAAGTCATAATCATTTCAAATGGACATCCATTATTTTCACAACAATTTCTATGATTTCTATTCATGAGGCTATCAACAATTGTTAAATCTCTATTGGTACAAGTATCTTTTTTGTGCACTTCTATGAGTCTATCTTCTTGTGTCTGTCTCTTCCTTTGGTTTTATTTATAAAAAAAATTATAGAGTAAAAATAGACAAAAGTATATACGAAAAAGAGTATAAAGGTGATTAAAGTACACCTAAAAGGTTTTAAAATAACTTGATACACCCCAAAGATTGTTTATTTAAGCAAGTCGAAAGTGTACTTAGTTGTATATGTAGTAATGAATTTAGATTTTTTAAGCTGATACATCGAGATTTGGAGGATTACAAAGTGTATGATTGCAATTTTATGCAGACCAATAGAATCCTAAATAAGGAAAGAACAGTTCTGACCTGTCTAAACAATCTTTGAGATGTATTTCGCTATTTTAGAATCTTTCCAGTGTACAAATTAACAAATCTATTATAATCTTTTAAAGAGTATAAAATCATTTTATATTAAAATTAGACTTTTAGCATGTTTAAATTTAGTTGCTGATGGTAGGAAAAAGTTCAGCCAACACTCCCAAAGTGTTGATTCATTACCCAAAATATAGTTACTTCTGTTGGTACAGAATAATCTTTGATAAATAATTTGAAATTTCATTCTTGTTTAGGAACAGATTGGTGAATCAGAATGAGCTCTAACACAATAAAATCATTTAAAACAGCAAACCAATCACGCTATACAACCACAGTATTAATACAGATATGGTTTCTTAGTACTTAGATTCCCAGCCATGTTGATAGTATTCTTTATTTTTGTTACAGAACATGACATTTGTGAGGAATACCTACAGCAAGAACATTCCTTCAGTAGATAAAAAGAAAAAAACAACTTTAATTTCCCTTGTTCCTTATATTTCAATTTCAAGCTTAAATTCCTCTCCAATAAGCAGTGACAATTCTGAAACTTGTATAGTAACAAACTGTGAGGAGTCATCATTGTGAGTCTTGACAACCATCTTCAGTGAACCTGTTCCATTCATATAACTTATTCTCTTATGCTTAGGTATTCCCAAGAAAGTGACCTTTTCTATGATCCATCTTTGTTCCAGGGCAAATCTTCCATTAGTGACATTAGATGCAACAAAAACACTATTTTTCTGCAATGCACCATAAAAACTAACCAATGTCCATGGCTCATTCTGTCCTGATATGTCAAGTGTCTCCCCATCATCCAAATAAACTTGTCCATAGCTAGTTTTGCTGCTACTAACAACCACCACAAGATGAAATCGGGTCTTCCGGGCGGCTTCTGTTGTCAATGCCTCTCCTTGCATGGCCAAGATGTTACCTTCACCAACATGCACATTTATGTGATCAGATGGAGCATCAAGGGTAACATATTTTCCTGATTCAGCACTCACTGAATTCGAGAAATTGAAGAGATCAAACCAGTTTCCTGCAGGGAAGTATGCATCAACCGTTATAGCCCCCGGCTTTAGTACAGGTGACACTAAAACCCCTTTTCCTAGAAGAAACTGTGAACTTATATCATATGTTGTGACATCCTCAGGAAATGAAAAGAAAAGGGGTCTTGCAATTGGTGTCCCTTTTGTGTGTGCCTCATACATTAGTGTGTAAAGGTAAGGGAGGAGGCAATAGCGCAGGCCGAGCACTTTCCTAGCCGATTCAGCAACTGAATCCCAAAGATATAGCTCTTGCCTATTGGAAGTGTTGTCCGAATGATCTCTTGTAAAGGGATAAAAAGCCCCCAGCTGCATTGTGGAAAGTGAAAATAATTTGATATCTATATGTTTTGTTATGAGTTTCCAAGTTTTCTACTATACAAAGAAGATACTAGTTTCTACATGTGACTTTTGTAACCTAAGCATACAAAACTAATACAAGTATATGAAAACAACATTCACAAAGCAGAAAAAAAGAATCAATAATCGATACTAATTACCATACTTAAGGATGAAATTTTACCTGGATCCAGCGCCTACAAAGTTCTTCAGTTGTATTTCCCGAAAAGCCACATATATCTGCTCCAACCATTGGAATTCCAAATATTCCAAAATTTAAAATAGAAGGGATTGAGTATGCTAAATCATTCCATGTGGCAGCATTATCTCCTGTCCAGTGAGCTGTGTACTTGCCAGAACTAACAAAAGTTGATCTACTGAGAATGAATGGCCTTTTGCCACTTATATCCTTTAAAACCTTGTTGGTTGCTTTGGATTCTAAGAGTCCATATAAATTATGGGAATCATATTCAGTGATATTGCCAAAATGTAAAGATGTTGCCGGGACTGTTCTGTAATTGATCTGTTGCATAACTCCGGAATTATTAATTTTATAGGGAGGGTTGTCAAGACTAGACGATGGATTCGGGGGAGAAGTGATGAAATTAGACAACTCATTCATGTCAAGCCAAATACCGTCAAATGGGAGAAGCTCTCTAAATAATTTGACTTCTGTACCCCAAAACTTTTGGCTGCTTGGATTCAAGAAATCAGGGTAGTAAACTGGTCCAGGCCAAACTTGACCAAGGTAATTGACTCCATTTCTCTTGATGTATATATCATCCTCCAATCCTCTGACAAAAGTTGCATATGTTTGATTCACATGGATACCTTTTTGCAAAATTAAAGCCTGGATCAATAACTAATGCATGGATGTTATTTTATTATCAAAAGAAATGGCATGGTATGAGGATTACTGGATTAGTTACCAGGATCCAAGATAAGCACATATTTCTGGCCATTTTGGTGAAGGGTATCAACAAATGTTTTCATCTTATCCCGTGGAAAGTTGATAGGATCAAGGGTGAAATCTTGATATGCATCCATGTAATCGATATCTGTCCACATAACTTCAAGGGGTATGTTTGCTTTTGCATAGTTGGCAACCACACCCTTGAGATCACTTACATTCTTGTAGCCCCATCTACACTGATGAAAACCTTTCAGAACAGAAATAATGAAGATGTGGATAAGCATAGGAATCACTGATACAAATAATAGATCAGCAAGATAAGACCAATAGTTTTTACACACTGATTAGAACTTAAATGTCTGTGAACAAGTGAAAGGAAAATTTATGAAGTACACATGGTAATAACCCAACGTGTATTTACTATTTAGTGAAATGTGGAAGTGAATGAATTTGTCCAACTGAATAGAGCAGCAGGGTTCATCATCATTATCAAAATATGTGAGCAACATCAATATCATTATATGTATCATAACTAGGTAGAATAGATTATCATGCTATATAAGTAGTCTTACCAAAAGACCAATAAGGCATAGGAGCAGGTCTTCCAATGAGTTCAGTGTACTGCTCCATCACCAGCTCGGGCGATGATCCAGCAAAAAAGTAAAGATCAAACAATCCACCAATCACCTTGTAAGTTATACGGTCGCCACCATATACAACATCCATCCCATTGCTATTTAGCAGCAACACCCCATGTGTGCTCCCAGACTTCACTCTTCCATCTTTAGACCCTTTCCTTACATCCATGTAAAAAGGGTGAGAGCCATAAAGGTTCAAGTCAAGGTTGAAACTAGCAATATCTGCATTCCATAGTGTGAGGGTCTGGTTTGGTTGCAACTTGAAGGAACTCTTTGTGTGCTCACCAAAACCGTAAAGGGAGGCTCTTTCACTTGGGAGTGAGGAAGATAGCTGAAGATACTGGTCCTTGAACACAATGAAAGTTGAAGGGTTGGAAGGGTCTGGTGAGGTATCAAAGAGGATGTCCTTGGAGGACTTGCGCGAGATAGTGAAGCCAAATGGGGTGGTGTTGTGGAGGCTGAATATGAGGTCTGAGTTTGCTGTTGTCAGAGATAGTTTTACTTCTTGTTTAGAAGGGAATTGTTTGGTGCTGAGAGAGCAGTGAGGGTAATAGGAACCTCTAGGAATCACTTCTTCTGGGATCTCCCATCTTTGGTGGGTAGAGTCTGTTATTGTTACTCTTAGCCTATCCTTGTTCTCAAAACTGCAAAATTCAGAAATAACCAAAATTTTCATGCTATATACACTTCAGTTTGTATGATGCAGTGAATAGGAATCGTGTATGATGCAAGCTATATCAACTTCAAATTTTGCATCATATTTTGCTGTGTGTATTAATATTATTACTTCAGTATGTATTGGATAGTGAACAGTGAATACCGAATTGATAATTCATTAGTATAATGACCTGCTATAACAGTAAAGATATCATAGTGTTTAATTATTTAATTTTCTAATAGTCACTGAAAAGATCACACTAATGATTCAAAGTGGTGGTGTTGTTACCTGGCAGAGAGTTTGAGTTGTGGGATGTCAGGTCCATGGAGAGAAGAAGATTTGATGAGGCTAAGAGTAGCAGTCAACGACTTCCCAAAGTGATCACTGGCCACACTTGAGATGGTGTAGCCATATCCAACTACTTCTGTTGGTGTGGAAGCTTCAACTCCATGCCTAAATATGATGCACAAGAACAATAACAAGGGAAGCATAGTGAGTGTGTTGAGTGTGAGGGACTTTTCTCTTTTGTAGAAGGACAATAGTTCAGTCATGGAATGAATAAAATAAGTCTAGAATGCTGATGTCAATGTTTGAAAATATCATTTGTAATATTTCTATTCTTGGGATTCTCAACAATTGTTAGATCTCTATTGGTACAAGTACCTTCCTTCTGCATTGTCTATCATCCTGCTTGCACTTTCTGTTCCTTTGATTTTAGTGCCTTTTTTTTCCCAAGGAATTTTAATTTGTTTTTGAAATAAGTTATCTCACATATATAAAATTTCTATTTCCATTTTAAAGTATAGGATTTTAATATTTTCATGCAAAAGAAAATAAAAATTAGCATTATTATTATTATTTATGGGCATTTTAAATATAGTGAAATTGTTTATATTCAATTAACTTTCATTGATTTTAAAATGAATATAGAACAAAAAAGGAAAAAGAAAAAAAAGAGTTGAAATATTCAAATTAACCATTAAAAATATAGTGTGTCGAATTTATACATAAAAAGAAAAATAGAATTTATTTTTTAAACGGACAAATATAAATTAAAAAAGTAAAATACTAACATGTGAATAAAGACACTTCATAAGACGAAAAAATATTTTGATAGAGATAAAAATAGAATAGAATTTCGATAAATTTTTTTGTATAAAATATTACTCTCTATGTTATAACTAGAACGTGATTCGTGTGTTGCGCAGATTTAAATAAATAATAAAAGTGATTAATAAATTTTATAAAAATAATTTTAAATACATAAATATGAATACAAATGATAAATAACTTTTTTGAAAAGTATATTTCTTGAAATGATGGAAGTTTAATTATATGAAAATATAAGTCGTAAACATTTCAAGATTTTATGCAAGGTGGTTATTGTATAATCTCTAAAATTATCTTTACTAATTTATGTTTTAAAATTAAAATTTTTTATATCTATATTATCAACTATTTTAATAAGTATAAATAAATTATATTTTTTATTGGATAAGATTTAAATATAAGTATTTAAATGAAATAAAATAACATTGAATAACTACGTTAACTTGAATCGATTCAAAAATAAATGTTGTAAAGATCGAACACAAGTTATAATTTTATATAATATTATTATAGTTATTTGTGTGTTTTATAATACTATAAAAAAGTATTGGATTATTAGTAAAAGTAGGGGGTTGAATTTTAGCCTTTTACTTTTTATTACTTGCTGTTTTTTAAAATAGTTTTAGAAGATATTTCTGCTTTTTGTCTCGTAACAAGTTAAGAAATATTTTTTTTTGTCTCGTAATCAGTTAGGAGATATTTTTTAATTTTATCTCCAGTACAACAGAAACAAAATAGGAGTAGAAGAGAAAGAGAGAATCATACCCATAAGTATCCTAGTTCAGCTGTTAAGTGCAATGCAACCTACATCTAGTCTCCATCACAATAGTAACGGAATTTCACTATAATCAACAGATAACATACACCAATTCTTCCCTAGGAACTACCCATTCCTATATGGAACAAATTCAGATTCTATCCCCAAATATGAACTTGACTTGGACACCTACCAAACTTTTAACTGTAAAATGCTAACCCAACTTGTAAGAGAATCCTCACAGGATCATGAAACACAACACAGATGTACAAAAGAACTCTTAGACATCTATGGCTTTTTCTTTAATTTTGCTCTCTTTGCCTTTTTTCTCTCACTAATTTTTTTTTTTACAAATCTCACTCGTTTTTTTTTTCACCATGAGATTTAGACAGACAAAACTAAAACCCATTGAAGGAGAAGAACTCTATAAGCTTAGAGTAGCTATGAGAATTCTGTACTTTCTCTCTTTGTCTCAAACCTTGGCCGTTCACCTTATTATAGAAGGTGAAGCTTGTTGAAACCGGTTCAACCAAGTCATCAGCATCTTCTCTAACACATTGCCGGTTCGGACATAGAAGAGAGAGGAAAAACCAAAGCTAAAATCAACATGCATGCACCTTTCTCAACCCTTCTCATCAAGCTTCTTCAATCTGAGCCTTCTATCTTGACTTTGGCCACAAGAATAAATTTCAACCCTTGATGATTCTCTTATTCTTGACAGTTCATTCCTTTCCATATTTGCTTCTTCCTCTTCGTAGCTCCAATAGCTACTTTCTCTCTTGGATGAACAAAAATGGAACTGAGCTTTTGCCACAGAGATTTTTCTCTCTAACCGAGACCGATCCTTTATATTTTTGGCATGAAGATCTTGAAGTTTCTGCTTGAAATCTTCCCTTCAAAGGCAAAGATTTTAGCCACGCCATGTGTTAGATCTTTCTTTTGCAAAGGCCATCATCAACTTAGCCTTTTTCTTCTTCATAGTTTCACTGTGATTTCTCTTATAACTTCTTCAATCTTCTTTCTCTGATGAAAGTAACAACCAAAAACAAGAGAGAGAAAAGAGAAAAGAAAACAAAGCATTGAATGAAAAATTAAATGATATTAGATAGTGGACTTTCGTTACCTATATGGACAATTAATCAAATTGAATTTTGTGTTTCATTAACCAATGCATGCATTTAATTTAATTAAAATTTGAATTCTATGCTATCAAGGTTGCGAGAACCGGACCGGTCAATGAACCGGTAAGGCAACTGGTTCACTGGTTCAATGGTCCGACCGAGGTTCAACCGGTTTAATTAAATATTAAATAAAATTATTAAAAATTAATATATGTAATTCCTGATCACTATCTAGTTGTTCTATCTTCAAAAATAAAAATTTCTAATCGGTAACTACAATTTACAAACACAAATTTACACAAATTAAATACAGTTACAGTCAATGACTAAATATTGATTGTTGAAAAGAAAAGTGAACCTGAACAAAATCACTAAATGAAGTCAATCAAAATACAATAGTTCTCAACAAGCAACTAGAGAGGGCTAATTCCATAATTTCTAGCCTTGAAGATGCCCACAGAATTATGTTGTAGTTGCTTATCATTTTGTGGCTGTTCCATCTAAATTCAAAATGACAGCAATCTAGAATCCAGAAAAATATATCAATCCATATAACTCATACGACATTCATTCAACATAATTAACAAAGCAGAATGAATTTAAATTTTAAACCCCAAAATTCAACAGAGCAGTATTCAACAGAGCAGAAATAAACAAAACTCAATATAGCCAAATCCAACATAGCAGAATTGAATTTATATACCGAAATTCAAAATAAACAAAATTGAAAAACAAAACAAGAATAATTAACAAAATAAAAAATTAATTAAAAAATAGAACAAGAACCCATGAACAAGAACTCAGAAGAAGGAAAAGATTTGAAAAACAAAATAAGAACCATGAACTCAGATCTGTCCAATTCATACAGTTTTATCACCAAATAAACGAAATTAATTGAAAGAAGGAAAAGATTGAAGTACTGACTACTGAGTACTCACCGCGGGAGAGGCCGAGAGCATAGAAGGTCAGACTGTCAGAGCCAGACGTCAACCCAGGCTTTGGTGACGGTGACAGTTTGGTGCCGACAACAAGCTGACGACCACGACGACGCCAAGCCGATGACCAGACGACGCCAACACAGTGATGCTTCGACCCGCGATGGTGGCCTTCAACCTCGATTCGCGATGGCGACCTTCGACCCAGACAGAGGAGAGATGTCTCGGATACAGAGGCGTTTTTGATGACGAGAAAGAGGCAGCCGACGACGGGGACGACAGAGAAGATTGGCGACGTCTGAGACTAAGAGCGAGATAGATTGGGGGATTTTGCCATTTTGGTGAGACTGAGAGTGAGAGAGAAGAGAGAAGAGAGAAGCAGAGAAGCTCGGGAAGCCATGCACATCAACCACAGCTCCACCGCCTCCTTCCTCCGCCGCTGCCATGCTCCGACAAGCCTCATTCTTTGCTGCTCTCCAAAGAACCTTTGAATTAGGGATTTTGATTTTGGTACGTTGGTGACACTGAGAGTGAGAGAAGGGAAAGGGGATTGGGGGGCATTTGGGATACGCGTTTTTTTTAAAAAAAAAAAACAAAACGACGCCGTTTGGTGTTGAAGGGAGAGAACCGGGCTTCAAAAAACCGGCCGGTTCGTTCGGTTCACCGGTTAACCACCGGTTCGACCGATTTTTTCACTGGTTTTTGCAGGTCGGTTTTAGGCGTTGACCGGACCGGTTAACTGGCCGGTTCCCGATTATTCCGGTCAAACCGGCCGACCGCTTCTCTTTCCTTTCCTTCTCTTTTCAATTTTGGCCCAAGAGATTGTTGGTCTCTAAACAAATTGTTTTGAGCTGCACATTGATTTTCTGGTCTAATAAATATTTGTTTATGTATTAAAATAATTTAGCCACTTTGCTTAGAATTATTTTTATACAAAGGCCGAATATTTTTTCATAATATTAAATTTATGTGACTTTTGGCCTAATAATCAAAATCTACACACTAAACAAAATTATTAAACAAACAATTGAAAGCAAAAATTAAATTAATAATTTTTTTAATTAAAATTTTTAATTATGCATCATAATAAATTAAGTTTTTCAAACCCAACAATTAGGTATAAAATTGATTGTGAAAGTCTAAAATTAGAAATTAAAAATAATATATTTCTTTCCTGTAAAATAAACTATATAAGAGTAGTTTGACGCCTTTTAACTATAGTATAAACCTTTTATTAGTTTTTATTTTTTGAAACATTTTTAGCATGCTCATCTTCCATAAATTATTTTAACAAAAATACAATTATAAAACTAATGAATAACCAACTTCTTTCATGTGTCTCTAAGAAAGATTGAAGATCTTTTAATCTATAATTTAAGATCCAACACATGTAATATTTTACATAAATTTTTTTTGTTAATTATTGTGAGAACCGTTATAAAATATAAATTGAATAATAAAGAGGACATTTGATATTAATAAAAGAAGATTTTAATTGCAAGAATTATCTTGCTAATTATTATAAAAACCGTTATAAAGAATTGACATTAAGGTTGAAAGAAAAAATATATTTAATTTTATAATAGAATTACATTTATACTAATATACTGACATGGCAAAATTCTAAAGAATCTATATGTCATTATTTGAATATAGTATGATTTTGGTATCAATTTTTATATATGATGATTCTAGTTGAACTTGAGAAGGGGGTTGAAACAAGTTGGTTAAAACTCAAAATTTTTAGTTCTGTTTTTGCTGTTGCTCGAGTTGCAGGAGATTATTTGAAATAGTCTCATACGCAGAACATTAAAAGAAGAGAGAAGAGGAGAAGGGGGCCAGCATGTATCCTGGTTGACTGGTTCGGATTCTTAGTGCCATGAATCCTACATCCAGTCTCCACCACAAACCATGGTGGAATTTCACTATAATTCTCAGATTACATTCACCAATACTATTAAATTAATTCCTAATCCAACTAGTATCTACTCCTAAGCTTTATACACCTAAACTTAGCAACCCCAAAGTGCTATCCCAACTTGGAAGGGGAATCTACACAGATTCAATTCTCACCAAGTGCTAACCCAACTTGGCAAGGGAAACTAATCCTAGTTCATAAACCCAAATTACATCGAAAATCAGTGGCTATTTTGCATCACTTTTGCCTTTTCTCTCTTGACTTTTGATCCTCACATAATTGCCTTTTTCAAAACAGAAAATAATGCAAGACAGCCATAACATTAAATCAGAATTAAGCTTGAGTAGAAGAAAGAGATTCCAACTCTATGTTAGAGATGGTGCTCTGAATGTGTGTGCTCTCTTCCTTGTCTTGAAAAGTTGAAGTGAGGCTTGTTATATATATCCAGCTAGGCTTCATTGTAGCTTCATCCTCTTTGCTTTTCTTTGCTGCCCGTTGGAGTGGTCCATGATGGCATGCAGTTCTTTCTTCATCCTGCTCCACCTCCCCTGCTGTTCGAGGAGCTCCACCACTACCTCTGCTGTCCTTGGTGTTTCTTTCTTCCTTAACATGTTCCTCTTTTTCATTCTGCTCCATTTTCTTGTTGCTGCTCTATGCAAGTTTGTGTTTTGCATAACCACGATCCACAACAGTGCTTTGCTGATGTCCTTGGGTTAGTGTGTGTGCCCTTTGTATCCTTGCTTGCTTTCACAGAGCCACACTTGTCCTTGCATGAATACAGCTGTCCTTATATTGCTTTTAGCAAATATATGCATAATCATTTAATGTTTCTAAACGGTGCTATGAGGAATTGTTGGACTTGGTTACTGCACTAAAGAACAATGTGAGCTGCTTTTCTGTTTGCTGTGATGGGCTGATGCATCATAAGCTAGTATATTTGGGCCTGCCACAATAAAGCACATATTAAACACTATTGGGCTTTCAACCCAATTAAATGTTTGTCATCATAATGTTACCCAAAATCAAACTAAGCTCAACAATCTCCCCCTTGATGACAAACATGATAAAATAGGGAAATTAAAAACAAATTTAAATGAGTTAAGAACACTTCCCATTGATGGCATTCGGATTGTGAGTTGCTCCCCCTGAATGCTAGCATTGCTCCCCCTTAATCATGACTTTCATCCTGAACAAAGCTTAAAAAAAATAAAGACCAATATTTCCAAGCAGTATATTACAGTAATGAAAGCACAGAGCAGAGCAATTACCACTATGCACAACACAGAATAAATCATAGCACCACTAAACATTGTTCTTAACTAATAATCCTTAAGCCAAAACTAACATTCCTTTTCTTTTCTCCCCCTTTTGTCATCAAGGGAGGAAAGGAAAAAACCTGCACAAAATTTGTTAGTGGCCAGTGCATATAGTCCAAGTAGCAGAGTGGTTTAAGTCTGTTACAGTCATCCAAAATATTAAACAAGTTCAAAAGGAAACTGAGTCATAATCACAGATGAGATAAAATGAGCTAGGCACCAGAGTTGGATTCATCAGAGGTTCCATCGTCCTCCCCCTCATTGTCAGAAGATGTGTTCCCAACCTCTACATCCTTGACAAAGTCTCTCAAAATCCGAATCCTTCCTTTGGTCTTTTTGAAAGCATTTTCCTCCAGAACTTGGACCCTTTTCCGCTCAGCTCCATGATGGAGAAGAAGATCTGTTAGATTGAGGAATTCTTCAAGGACATTCTTCATGATGCGCGTCATGGTCTGGGCTGTGGTTGAGGTGGATGGAGGAATCAGAGGATCCTCATCAACAGAGGGAACATCGGTGCTATCATCAGTTCGTTGACGCCTGGGAGCTGTTTTCTTTACTGCACCACCCCTTTGATATATGAGTTACAATCTTTTGCTATTTCAGCCCCAAAATCAACATTGTAATATTGAAAAATTTTTGTAAGAAGCATGCCATAGGGTAACGCATTTTTGGTACTAACACAAGCATACATATGTCTTACAAGCAAGTAAGCAAAGGAAATGGGGGGTTTTTGAAAGCAATGCATACAAAACCAGTGTGTCACAAAATGAAACACGTTGAAAAGAGCCGCTCTGAGGTAAGATTATGTGATTTACAATCCGATGTAGCTGGGCACAGACAGGACCAAGAGACTTGTGAGTAGGAGTGTTACCTTCCATGAGAGGGATATTGATGCAGACAGTGCTTAGGGCATCAAAGTAAGAGACATTGAGCGTATCATCCCACTTACCAGAGGTGTAGACATCAGGTCCTCTATCCTGGTAGTCTAAGGCTTTGCCTAAGTGATATTTGTCAAGAATAATCACTTTGCCTTTAACAAAAGAAGCGATTCTCCCTTCTTTGTAGGACATGTTGCTATAGAACTACTTGACCAAGTCAGGGTAAATTTTCTCTTTGATGGACAGTATGGATGTCCAACCTTGATATACAAACAGTGGAGTAAAGTTCAGACCTTTCCTACGGAGTTTGTCTAGATTGACAAGCTTAGAGGGACAGAGTTTACGCTCGTTCACATCTTTGCAGAAAAACAGATAGTTCATGAGAGATTAATAGTGACGACGATCAAAAGACTCATGGGAAAAATCAGCATAGAAAGACTTGTAAGCTATGGGGTTTGACAGTTTGGGTTCAGAGACAGAACGAAGAGGAAAGTCGATGACTGTACCACGGGTATGGCGAGTCTGAGTAGGGCAAGTCTCTTCGTCTTTGTGAAGAGGCCTCTTTCCTCTGGAAGAGCTGGGTTGGATAAACTTGGTTGAGAGTTGGTTGGAGGATGAGGTGAAGGGCGAGGAGCAACGCCAGGGCGGCGAGCAGTGGTCTTGGTTCGTGCCATATCAGTAGACGGGTTTGGTGGTGGAGACGGTGAGGAATGAGTGGGGGAATGAGAGGGAGAGGAGTGTGTGTGATCAGAACGGTGGATGCCACTGTGGGAGCCTTTGCGAGCAGCTCTCTTCTTTCGAGCCATTTTATAGAGCACAGGTTGAAGAAGATGTAGGAGTGGAGATAGTAGTGTGAATGGATGCATGTAGTGGGGAGTTATTATAGGATTGAGAAGTGTAAAGGTTGCACCTTGAAAAAAAAAATCCAATCTTTGGAAAACGTTTTGAAAGTTACAGCTGTAACCTTCGTACGTTTGGAAGTGAAGTGAGAATCAAGTAAAGGATGAAACTTGATAAGGATGCAATTCAAAAATTAAAGCCCTAATGAGATGTAATACAAATTCCAAAAAAAATTTAGACAAAAAAAATTGGAAGTAAGTTCAAGGGTCCAAAAGAATGAATTTGAAGTTAAGCCCAAAACATTTCGAAAGCCCACTTTTCATAAAAGCTTAAACAAAATTTGTAAAAAATAATGAAGAAACCCCAAAATTTTCAATAAAGAAAAAAGCCCATGTATCCAGAGACTGCGTCAGCACTTGAAGTCCATCATTTAGATTTGAGTTTAGTAGCTTAAAGAGGTTTACTCATCATCTGCCAAAAAAAAATCTCATCGCGATTTATGAGACAAAACACAAAAAATCTCATTAGCAGAGTTATTAAGAAAACAAAGATGAAGCAAGAATGCCCAGTTCAGTTCGTAGTTTGCAGAACCTTTCCTCTATCAAGGGTTTGGTGAAAATATCTGCTAGCTGACCTTCAGAATTAACAAACTGAATATCTAAATTTCCATTTTGCACATGTTCTCTAATAGAATGAAAACGAACTTCAATGTGCTTTGTTCTTGAGTGCAAAACAGGATTTTTGGAAATGTTAATAGCACTCATGTTGTCACAAAATAATGGAATATTAGATACTTTTAGTTTATAGTCAGCTAGTTGAGTTTTCAACCATAATAATTGAGAACAACAAGAAGAGGCTGCAATATACTTAGCTTCGGCTGTTGAAAGTGCCACAGTAGCTTGCTTCTTGCTAGACCAAACAATGAGGGATTTCCCAAGAAAGCAGCACATGCCACTTGTGCTTCTTCTATCAATCCTATCCCCAGCAAAATCTGCATCACAGAAACCCACTAATTGAAAATAATTAGTCTTAGGAAACCATAAACCATAGTTAGTGGTACCAAGAACATATCGAATGATCCTTTTGACGGCTGAGAGATGGGATTCCTTAGGCTTTGATTGAAACCGTGAGCAAACTCCAACACTTTGGATGATATCAGGCCTTGAGGAGGTTAGATACATCAAAGATCCAATCATTCCCTCTATAGCGTGTCTCATCAACATCTCTACCATGGTCATCCTTATCAAGCTTGATATTAGGATGCATGGGGGTTCCCATTGGCTTAGCACAGTCCAGCCCAAACATCTTGACAAGTTCTTTCGCATAATTTTCTTGATGGATGAATATGCCTTCTGCAGTTTGCTTGATTTGCAAGCCGAGAAAGAAATTGAGCTCTCCCATCATACTCATATCAAATTCATTGGTCATTAGCTTAGCAAAATCTGCACACAAATTTTCATTAGCCAAACCAAATATGATATCATCAACATAAACTTGCACAAGAATAAAATGATCATGATAATTTCTAATAAATAAAGTTGTGTCAGTGGCTCCTCTTTGAAAGTTATTTTTCAATAAAAATGAACTAAACCTCTCATACCAAGCTCTAGGAGCTTGTCTTAAACCATACAAGGCTTTGGCTAGTTTGAAAACATGGTTAGAAAAAGTTTTGTTTTCAAATCCAAGTGGTTGAGCCACATAAGCCTCTCTATCTATTATACCATTGAGAAAAGCACACTTTACGTCCATTTGGAAAAGCTTGAAACCACAATGAGCAGCATAAGCTAGGAGCAATCGGATGGCTTCCATTCGAGCTACAGGTGCAAAGGATTCATCGAAATCAATCCCTTCCTCTTGATCGTATCCTTGAGCAACCAATCTAGCTTTGTTTCGGACTATGGATCCATCTTCACCCAGCTTGTTTCTGAAAATCCATTTAGTGCCGGTGACTTTCTTTCCATGTGGATAAGGCACCAATGACCAGACCTGATTCTTCTCAAATTGCAACAATTCCTCCTTCATGGCCAACACCCAAGATGGATCAGCAAGAGCTTCTTGGATGTTTTGAGGTTCAATCTTTGATAAAAGAGCAATGTTGTTGGATTCGGCTCTTTTCAAAGATGAACGAGTAGTTCTACCAGTGGATGGGTTTCCTATTATGAACTCTTCAGGATAGTTTTTCAGAAACCTCCATTCTCTTGGTCTTCTTGACTGGTTTGAGGATTTAGGTTCCTCTTGATCAACAATGGCCTCTGCATCAGAATTTTCTGCAGCAACAGGAGATAATTCCAAATTGTCTCCTGCAGAATTGGGATTTTCGTTGCTAGCAGGTGCAGCTTCATGAGAATCAGAATTATGTTGAACTGGCTCATCGTTCTTGGGAAATTCAGCTTCAAAACCTAGACTATCATCTATGCAAATACTAGGAATAATGTTAGACTCACAAAATGTGACATGCATGGTTTCCTCAACAGTTTTGGAGTTCTTGTTATAGACTCTATAGGCCTTGCTATTTGTAGAATAACCTAGAAAAATGCCTTCATGTGTTTTAGGGTCAAATTTACCTAAATTTTCTTTGATATTCAAAATGAAACACTTGCATCCAAACACATGAAAATAACTAAGATTGGGAGGATTCCCTTTCCAAAGTTCATATGGGGTTTTCTTTAAAAAATTTTTAATGATGGTTCTATTTAAAACGTAGCAAGCTATATTCACAGCTTCAGCCCATAAGAACTTGGGGATTTTATATTCACATAACATAGCTCTAGCCATTTCTTGTAAACTTCTATTTCTCCTTTCCACAACACCATTTTGTTGAGGTGTTCTTGGACAAGAGAAGTTATGTGATATGCCTTGTTCATCACAAAAAGATTCAAAAAATTGATTTTCAAATTCTTTACCATGATCACTTCTAATTGAAATAATTTTTAAAACTTTTTCATTTTGAACCTTTTTGCTGAATTTCTCAAAAACTGAAAAAGCCTCATGTTTATGAGCAAGAAAGAACACCCAGCCAAATCTAGTATAGTCATCCACAATTACTATGCCATAACTCTTTCCTCCAAGACTTTGAGTCCTAGTTGGTCCAAACAGATCAAGATGTAACAATTCCAATGATTTCTTAGTAGAGACATCTTCCTTGGATTTGAAAGAGATTTTGATTTGTTTACCCATTTGACAAGCATCACAAATAATGTCATTATCAAATTTTATATTAGGAATACCTCTAACTAAGTCTCTCTTTACAAGCTTAGAGATTTGGAACATGCTAGCATGTCCTAACCTCTTATGCCACATCCATTTTTCAGATTCCATTGAAGAGAAACAAGTTACATTTTGAACTTTTAGATCATCTAGAGTGATACCATAAACATTGTCACTTCTTTTGGCAACAAATAAAACAGCCCCTGTTTTCTCATTTATGACTCTACAATCAGATTTCCTAAAGGTTACAGCATACCCAAGGTCACACAGTTGACTTATGCTTAATAGATTATGCTTTAACCCATCAACTAAGAAGACACTATCAATGCAAGTTGAAAAATCTTTGCCAACCTTACCAATGGCAATTATTTTACCTTTACCATTATCTCCAAAAGTGACAAATCCTCCATTATACTTGTTGAGTTTAATGAAGAAAGTATCCCTTCCGGTCATATACCTTGAACATCCACTATCAAGATACCACATTTCCATTTTCTTCTTGGATGCAAGGCAAACCTGCATGTTCTTCAACTAACCTTAGGTATCCAAATCCATTTGGATCCTTTGATGTGAAATCGTCTTGGTTGCCCAAGAGCATTAAAATCATGAACAGCTTTATATAACTTACTATCATTACCAAAGGACCTAAGAAAGATGAAACATTGAGGAGGATCATGACCATTTCTATTGCACTTGTAGCACTGACTTTTGCCCACTGATTTCTGGGGTTTGCTGAATCCTTTTGGTTTGAAAAACTTGGAAGAGGAAGATTCAGATTTTTGAAAGTTTGGTTTGAAAACTGATTTATTTTCCTCTATGAAACCAATTCCAGATTTTTCAGACCCAAACCTTTGACAAGCAAGCAGTTTGTTCAGATTTTGAGAACCTTGAACAAACTTTGCTAAGTCTTCATTCAAACTTTTTATTTGTTCATTCAGCTTTTTGTTTTCAGAAATCAAATCAGTGGAGGCAGTAACTTCATGCTTGAGTTTGAATTTTTCTAATTCAGTTCGCAAGGCAATGTTTTCTTCTTCTAAAAACTTTTCATTATTAGTTTCATTTGCCTTAATCTTTTTCAAAAGAAGATCATTTTCTGTCCTCAAAGCTTCATTTTCTTTCTTACATTTAGCATACTTATCTAAGAGTTTCTTAGAGTTTATAGAAATATCTTTAATAATGTAGTGCAGTTCATCAATAGATAAGTCATAGAGATCTACCTCATCTTCATTATTATGATCTACCATCAGACATATTTGAGCTTCTTGATCTGAGCTTTCTGAGCTGATGTCGTTCTCCAAGTCCTCCCATGTTGCCATCATCACCTTTTTTTTGTCTTTCTTGGATTTTTCTCCTTTCTTAAGTTGAGGGCAATCTGACTTGAAGTGACCAGGTTCCTTGCAGTGATGGCATGTGAACTTGACTTGATCTTTCTTGATATCTTTGGATGAAGAGCTTCCTTTGCCTTTGTTTTTATATCTCAGTAGTCTTCTCATTTTTCTTGCAAAGAGCACCATTTCTTCGTCTGAGAAACTGTCATCAGATTCTTCTCCTTGGGCTGTCATTCTTGATTTTAGTGCTATACTTTTCTTTTTGTCATATTTGTCTTGAGACATGTGAGTGGTTTCATAAGCCAGCAGCTTGCCTCTCAGCTCATCATAGGTGATTTTGATCAAATCATTCCTTTCAGAGATGGCAGTGCTTTTCACTTCCCATTTCTTAGTAAGACTCCTCATAATCTTTCTTACCAAGGTTTCTTCAGAGTAGCTTCTTCCCATGGCGTCCAGATTGTTGATGATTATCGAGAACCTTTCGAACATTTGATCGATGCTCTCATCTTCCTTCATACTGAACATTTCATACTCCTTCATCAGCATGTCAATTCTGGTCTCCCTCACTTTCTTAGTGCCTTCATGAGTGAGTCTGAGCTTATCCCAGATTTCTTTCGCTGTTTTACACCTTGACACTTTTATGAACTCTTCAAAGCTGATTGCACAGTGCATCAGGTTGATTGCCTTAGCATTGAGTTCAACCTTCTTCTTTTCTTCATCTGTCCATTCGTTGTCCTTCTTTGCCACAACTTCTCCATCAGCATTCTATTTGGTAGGAACGTCTGGGCCGTTGAGAATGATCTTCCAGATGTTGTAGTCAATCGACTGCACGAAGATTCTCATTCTCTCTTTCCAGTAAGAGTAGTTGCTGCCATTGAAGTAGGGAGGTCTATTATTGGACTGCCCTTCAGTGAGAGTGAAAGCCACGATGTTGGGATTCATGTTGTTGGCCATGGATCTTTACTCCAAGCTGTGAAGCTTGCCTTCTTGAGACCTTGCTCTTGATACCAATTGATGGTTCTAGTTGAACTTGAGAAGGGGGGGTTGAATCAAGTTGGTTAAAACTCAAAGTTTCTAGTTCTGTTTTTGCTGTTGCTCGAGTTGCAGGAGATTATTTGAAATAGTCTCATACGCAGAACATTAAAAGAAGAGAGAAGAGGAGAAGGGGGCCAGCATGTATCCTGGTTCGGATTCTTAGTGCCATGAATCCTACATCTAGTCTCCACCACAAACCATGGTGGAATTTCACTATAATTCTCAGATTACATTCACCAATACTATTGAATTAATTCCTAATCCAACTAGTATCTATCCCTAAGCTTTATACACATAAGCTTAGCAACCCCAAAGTGCTATCCCAACTTGGAAGGAGAATCTACACACATTCAATTCTCACCAAGTGCTAACCCAACTTGGCAAGAGGAACTAATCCTAGTTCATAAACCCAAATTACATCAGAAATCGGTGGCTATTTTGCATCACTCTTGCCTTTTCTCTCTTGGCTTTTGATCCTCACACAATTGCCTTTTTCAAAACAGAAAATAACGTAAGACAGCCATAATATTAAATCAGAATTAAGCTTGAGTAGAAGAAAGAGATTCCAGCTCTATGTTAGAGATGGTGCTCTGAATGTGTGTGCTCTCTTCCTTGTCTTGAAAAGTTGAAGTGAGGCTTGTTATATATCTCCAGCTAGGCTTCATTGTAGCTTCATCCTCTTTTCTTTTCCTTGCTGCCCGTTGGAGTGGTCCATGATGGCATGTAGTTCTTTCTTCATCCTGCTCCACCTCCCCTGCTGTCCGAGGAGCTCCACCACTACCTCTGCTGTCCTTGGTGTTTCTTTCTTCCTTAACATGTTCTTCTTTTCCATTCTGCTCCATTTTCTTGCTGCTGCTCTATGCAAGTTTGTGTTTTGCATAACCACGATCCACAGCAGTGCTTTGCTGATGTCCTTGGATTAGTGTGTGTGCCCTTTGTGTCCTTGCTTGCTTTCACAGAGCCACACTTGTCCTTGCATGAATACAGTTGTCCTTATATTGCTTTTAGCAAATATATGCATAATCATTTAATGTTGCTAAACGGTGCTATGAGGAATTGTTGGACTTGGTTACTGCACTAAGGAACAATGTGAGCTGCTTTTCTGTTTGCTGTGATGGGCTGATGCATCATAAACTAGTATATTTGGGTCTGCCACAATAAAGCACATATTAAATACTATTGGGCTTTCAACCCAATTAAATGTTTGTCATCATAATGTTACTCAAAATCAAACTAAGCTCAACAATATAGATAGATAGATAGATAGATAAATGCTTAAATTCATTAAGGCTTTTGATCTCTACTAAAAAAGCTTTTCGCCCCCCATTGAATTACATGTTTCATATACGCCTAGATTACACTTTCCAAGCCATTTTATGATATATACATATCCATGACTCTTCGATATATAAATTCTTTAGCCAAAATAAAAAAAAAGTGCATGCCATACTTCTGATTCATTTGCTAAAAAAATAGGTATTTCTGTCAACAAAAAATAATCTTTGATAAATAATCTGAAATATTATTATCTTAAAATAGTCATTTCTCAATTTTCCAACCATAAGTAATAAAGAAATTCTACATGTTTGACTCTTTTAAACTACTTCACAGAGAAGTATATTATATATGGAGAGAGCTTTGAATGTAGTTGCTGAAAGATCATCTAATTATAAGACAGAACTATGAAGAAATCCTATCAACAAGAAGAAGATAGATTCTTTCATAGTAAAAACCTGCTTTTTAAACCATAGTCATTTCAATTTCTAGCTCAAATTTCTCTCCAATAAGCTGTGACAATGCTGAAACTTCTATACTAATAAACTGTGACAAGTTATCAGCATGTGTCTGCACAATTCCATTCTCAATATTCAATTCATTACTTGCCAAATTCACTTTACTTAATCTCTTGTTCTTTGGTATCCCCAAGAATGTGATCTTTTCAATGATCAACCTTTGGTCCAGAGCAAATCTTGCATTGACTATATCAGATGTAATAAAAACACCATTGTTATGTAAAACAGCATAAAATCTGACCAATGTCCACTCTTCATTCTCTCCTGATATTTCAAGTGTTTCTCCATCATCCAAATAAACTTGTCCATAGCTAGTTTGGCTGCGGCTAACAACCACCACAAGATGAAACACAGTCTTCCGGGCGGCTTCAGTTGTCATTGCCTCTCCTTGCATGACCAAAATGTTACCTTCACCAACATGCACATTAATGTGATCAGATGGAGCATCAAGAGTAACATACTTTCCTGATTCAGCACTCACTGAATTCGACACGTTGAAGAGATCAAACCAGTTTCCTGCAGGGAAGTATGCATTGACAGTTACAGCTCCAGATTCAAGCACAGGTGAGACTAAAATCCCTTTGCCAAGTAGAAACTGTGAATTTATGTCATATGTGGTGACATCCTCAGGGAATGAAAAGAAAAGGGGTCTTGCAATTGGTGTCCCTTTTGTGTGTGATTCATACATTAGTGTGTAAAGGTAAGGGAGGAGGCGATAGCGCAGGCCGAGCACTTTCCTTGCTGATGAGGCAACTGAATCCCAAAGATAAAGCTCTTGCCTGGTTGAAGATTTATCTGAATGATCTCTTGCAAAGGGGTAAAATGCTCCTAATTGGATCCAACGCCTGCAAAGTTCTTCGGTTGTGTTTGGTCCAAAACCACATATATCTGCTCCAACCATTGGAATTCCGAATATTCCAAAATTTAATATAGAAGGGACTGAGTATGCCAAATCGTTCCAAGTCGCCGCGTTATCTCCTGTCCAGTGAGCTGCATACCTACCAGAGCTTACAAAAGTTGATCTACTGAGAATGAATGGCCTTTTACCAGTTATATCCTTTAAAGCCTTGTAAGTTGCTTTGCTTTGTAAGAGTCCATACAAATTATGAGCATCATACTCAGTAATATTACCATAGTGTGAAGATGTTGCTGGTATTGTTCTGGTATTGATTGGTTTTTGAGTTCCAGAATCATTGATTATGTAGGGAGGGTTATCAAGATTGGAAGATGGATTAGGAGGAGAAGTGTTGAAATTAGCTATCTCATTCATATCAAGCCAGAGACCATCAAATGGGAGAAGCTCCCTAAATAATTTGATTTCATTACCCCAAAATTTTTGGCTTCTTGGATTCAAGAAATCAGGGAAGTAAACTGGTCCAGGCCAAACTTGACCAAGGTAATTGACTCCATTTCTCTTTATATAGATATCAGCCTCCAAGCCTCTGACATAAGTTGCATATGAAGTATTTACACTGATACCTGTTTGAAAAATTAGCTTCAAATCAATAACTGCTGTAATATGTTTGTGGATTGGTTAAAAGAGGTTGCTTGGTGTTGGAATTAGGTACCAGGATCTAAGATGGAAACATATTTCTGGCCATTTTGATGAAGGGTGTCAACAAATTTTCTCATCTTATCCAATGGGAAATTTATAGGATCAAGTGTGAAATCCTTATATGCATCCATTGAATCAATATCTGTCCACATAACTTCAAGGGGTATATTTGCTTTTGCATAGTTGGCAACCACATTTTCAAGATCACTCACATCCTTGTAGCCATATCTACATTGATGAAAACCTTTCACAAAAGAGAGAATTCTTTTGGATTAGCATGTAAAGTTGGGATCCACAGTCTTTTCTTGGACAAAAAAATATTGTGATGCTTTATCAACTTTGCTATAAGAATACATGGTACTAATTAAGATTTTCTTACCAAAAGACCAATAAGGCATTGGAGCAGGCCTTCCAATGAGTTCAGTGTACTGCTCCATTACTTGCTCCGGCGACGATCCGGCAAAAATGTAAAGATCAAAAACTCCACCAATCACTTTATAAGTTATGCGGTCACCATCATACACAACATCCATCCCATTGCTATTTAGCAGCAAGACCCCATGTGTAGCCCCAGCCTTAACCCTCCCATCCATGGAGCCTTTCCTCATGTCCAAGTAAAAAGGGTGGAAGCCATAAAGGTTCAAGTCAAGGTTGGCACCATTGTCCATATTCCACATTGTTAATGTTTGGTTTGGCTGCAGCTTGAAGGAGCCCTTGGTGTGCTCACCA